>NC_141032.1:12537500-12692500 GCF_052040795.2 Danio rerio
TATAAAATAGGCTTGTTTGAGGTATGCCTCGCCTTGGCTGCATTGTAAACGAGAGCAGGCGTGTGCAGTAAGAGGAGGGCTCAAAAATTACATCAGAAGTCGGACACTTGCCGAATCTCGCTGTTTAGCCACCTGGAAACGTCACCAGTGGAGGAGATCTCGTTGCGTTTTTTTATCGCAGACGAATGACCTCATGAAAAAATACTATGGTGATTTATAGTAAATATTATAGCGTTTTTGAACATGTTTTTTCAGTATTGGGTTATGTTTATAGTTTTTGTGATACCAGAGCAACTATACAATTTAAATAGGCTATTTTATAATGTGGTTCAAAAACACTAAAGTATTCCTATAAATTACTATAGTATTTTTAATGTGGGAGTGGATGCAATAGAAATATCACTGTTTTTACAAAAAGATTTTCAGAATTACAGAAGACGAACAGCTCATTAACTAAAAGGGTGTGTTTAAAATATAATTCTGTATATTCAACAAACGTTAAAAGAATAATAAAATAAACAGCTTATACAGCAAGAAAGCTTTCAAGAAACCTAATTTGGCTATATTATAAATGAAGTAGCTATAGCAAGATGCTTTTGAGTGACGGGTCATGACAAATGTTTGTTTGACATAAAGAAATTCTTCGGGGGTTAATTATATTGACATGCTTATTAGGTCTATATAAACCGCTTTTACTCCAGCCAGACTAAAATAAATAGCCCAAGACTTTCTCCAGAATAAAAACTATTAGACTGTAGGAAAAAAAACTGTAAAAATGTTCTTGGTCTATTAAACATGACTTTTGACTTCACATACATATACATATGTGTGTGTGTGTGTGTGTGTGTGTGTGTGTGTCTTGTTTACTGCACCCTTTTCACTTCTCATATGAAACTACACAAAGATGAGGCATAATGACAAAACTTTGATATATTGGATTGACTTTGATGGAATAATGCTGCATAAAAATTACAATACAAAATTCACATAAACATACAAAAAGTGAAAATGACAACACCAAATAAATAAAAAAAAAAACATATGTAATGCTCTTTATGACTTTTTTTAATTATCAACGAAAATACAAAAAAGGTATTCAACAAATCCAGGTATAAACCTTAGTTAAACAAGATAATAAAGTGTAATGTGTCAGTCTCAGCCAGTCGTTTCCCATCATGCTTTTGGTAACGCAGTCTTTTGAGATCAACTGCTGCTGACTGCTTAATCCGAGGTACCCGCCTCACGATCGTGAGAGTTTTTTGACGCACGTTACGTGACATCAGAGCAAGGCGAAGGCAAGGCGGACACATTTCTAACCAGCATGCATCCTGCGGTGATCACCGGTGATCGATTCGGCGCAGATTTTGCCCATCTCAAACGAGCCTAATGGCTCCTGCATGACGGCCATTATAGGAAGTTTTTTTTTTCCTGTGTGGATAGTTGTGTGTTTGGGCCTAACTGTTGGCATAGCCTGAACACACCTTAATTCTGTAAATTTTGTATGTAATTTTGTAGACGAAAAAGAATATATATATTTTTGCTGGGAATGCACACATTTTTGCACTAAAATAAACACTTTGGACTGAATTTTTTCCTCGTCATTGGTTTTGTACATCTGGACCTCGGTACATCCTAACAGTCCCCAATAAATTTATTATAAAACTACTACATCATATTTTAAACTTTAGTTGATGTGTAATGTAGATGTGTGAACGTAAACAGCATCTTTGAATGTAATGCGCTCAAGGTTCAATGCAAAGGAAGACGTTGCAGACGATGGCTTTTACAGAGTTAGCTTAGCAAACCCTAGAGCAAACTAAGTTTGGGGACTACAAACAAACACATCTGAGTTAATGAGATCACAAACGCTTCAGGATATGTGAACACATCCTGTGCAGCAAAGAGGCGTGGCCAGATGATGTAATGTTATAGCAGAGAAAGCTAAAATGGCGTCGAAAAGCTGCTTTCATAGAGCTGGTTCTACTTATATATTTGGGCTTTCAAAGCACACGACAGAGAGAGGAGTGTTTACAAACGTAATTTTAATTATGTTTATTTACTGCTACGCTACATTATTGTTGCTATGCCTGTGATATTGGGTTTATACAACAGTTCAACGACATAATCCTGTGTATTAAAAACAAAAATTCAACATGGAGAGTAAAAATCCTTTTGTATGAGGAACTACTTGCTTCCACCATTCATTCACATCTACAGCTGACGTCAGAACAGCAGAAATCGTTGCTAATTCACAGACATAATTCACAGCTAGTGTTTGAATGATTCACTAGCACATGAGTTTTCAATCTGTGGGTCATGCCAACAACTATTAAGTGGGCGCGAGACATTGAGGCGTGCACTCGTAATTATGAAGACAACTTTAATTGTGTTTACTAGAGGGGAAATGATTAACGTTAGCTCCACAGCTATCTATCAGGCACCTATAGAGTTTATGCGTTCCAGTAAAATATACACAAACAAAATGTAGCGGGTGCTTCTTAAAATGAATGACGGTGAATGAATGAAAGTCAAACCGGTGTGCGTCAGACAAAAAACTGCCCTTCTGAATCAAATAAGCAGGATGCCCTTCTGGATCTTTCTCTTACTTTGAAGACATACTGCCTACGTTTACATGGACATCAGTTATTTGCCTTAATAAGACACTAATTACATGAAGTTTTACATGAAGTGCTTTTTGAATGTTGCATCACCAGGCTATTCACGTTCATGCTAATCACATCCAATTTTGGTGTTTTATCCTTAATTTTTCGACTTTACTGCAGTTCGTTTTAAGTTTCACTTTCACTCATGAACATTCACGCTCCGATGACAAACTGGGGTAATAGATGCGAATATAAGGTAAGGACCTGCGGAGGAGAGTTGTTTTAATGGAAAGCCGAACGGAGAGAAAAAAAAAACCTTTGCATTTCGTGGTGTGTGTGTATATATACATGTCAGCCCTTTACTGACAGCTGTGTGTGTGTTTTGTCAAAAAATGCGGCGAAAAGTCCTACATGACAGCAATATTTTGACTGATGTGTTTATCTAAATAATGTCACTAATATATGCATACTCCACATGTCTTAATTCTATTTCTGTTTGACTTTAGTCGGATTAAGGTATTTTAAAATTGCTGATTACATGGTAGACTCTAATCAGAGTATTGTCTTAATCGTATTCAAGTCGTATTAAAGTATTGTTGCCCCTGAAAACATACTCAATGTTCAACTCAACCACACTGTCAGGGCTTTGCGAACTTGGCTTTGCAAAGCAGCATTTTCTGTTTGTTTGTTCATCAAAAGCAAGTATGCTATGGCTCGTGCTTATTGACTTATTTGACAGTTTGCAGTATCATGCGGCATATTTTACTGTTTTGTTCAGCTAAAAACTAATAGAAGTGAATGAGCCCAGAAGTCCTGAAAACAATTAGGTTCCAACCAGTTCCAACGGCTGCTCCCACTCTTACTTTAAGGAATATGGTCAGTAGGTTTCATCGTGTTAACATGCAATTATCTTCATTTTGGAAAGACTCAAACTACATATAACTTTTACACAGATTTGTTTTTTCAGAGTGCTGAAGGTTTTCTTTTTTTTTTTCAAAACATGAAAAAGTCAGTTATGCAGCAGATCATCTCTTCTATCTAAATTAGTACAGATTAAATCTTTCTCTCGATCTTGATATTAGAATTAAAGAGCAACAAACAGATAAAAACAAATCTTGTATTAGTAGACATTTTCCAAGTGACTGCTTTCCGAATCCTCTTTAAAACATTTTTAAATATGTGCTGCATGTTCTAATTTAGATATAAATGTTTATACTTTTTTGGCTCATTGATTAATTCTGATTCACTAACAGATGTTCTAAAATGGCATGCAACTGCATATCACTTTATTTCATTTATTTCAAAGACCCTTGAAGCATTTCACAGAAAATAACCAAATGGTACAAACAAGTAATAAGATCAATTGAAAACAATGCAACCATTTCACTTCTAAGTTGTATATAAACACAACAAAAATATAAACTTTTGTTTTACTCCCATTTTTCATGAGCTGAACTCAGATATAAAACTTTTTCTACTTGCACAAAATGGTCAATTTCCCTCAAATATTGTCTACACATTTATCTAAATCTGTGTTAGCATTCGTTTCTTCTTTGCTGAAATAATCAATCCACCTCACAAGTAAGGCATATCAAGATGCTGATTATACAGCATGATTATTGCACAGGTGTGTCTTAGGCTGGCCACAACAATGGCTCGTTTCGGTACGGTACAGTTCGGTTTGTTACACTTTTATGGGTGTTTCCACTGTTAAAAGGTACCTAAAAGTGTACCATACCATACCACTCGAAAACCACCCAGCTATACAGAAACAGAAAACGTGGAAAAAAATTGGATTCCACGGAATGCAGACCTCTAACCCGAGCTTAAACAAAACCTTGTCGTCATATTGATGAACAGCCACAAAGCCAAGAGGAAGAGCAGAACTACACTGTACCCCGTAGTTGTTTACAAGGCAGTCTAACTTTTCGAGCTGATAATTATTACTTGCACATGATCATTGAAGTGCTTCTGACATCAGATCCTTCCAGAAATTGACAAACGGGAGAGTGATGTGACTGAAATGTTCTGTTGGACACCACGCCCACCAAAATGGTACCATTGGCAGAGAAAACGGAAGCCTGATAAAGGTGACCTATACCGACCTGTACCAGTACTGCACCACTCATTGGAAACAGGCCATAAAAGGCCAATCTCAAAAGTGCAGTTTTTGTCAGGACTCTGCCACTTTGGTCTTGTTAATTCTTGTTTTGGTGGCGGAGTCTCAAAACTAATCCTGTCGTGTCTAGTATGTTGTGCTCGGCTCAAGTTATCTCGGGTCTAGCACTCATATTTCCTGTCATTGTCTGTCTTCATCTTTGAGGCAGAGCCAGGCATGCTCTGGATGCGCACTTTCGTCCTTGTGTGTGTTGTTTGTTTGTGGCACAGTGTTCGTTGTCAGCACTCCAGTCTAGTTGGTTTCGATTGGCGCTACAATCAGAGCATGCTTGTCGCATGTGTGAGTGCACAGTAAGTGTTCTCATTTACTGTGTGCTTGAGTCTTGTGTGCTGTTTGTTTTGGCGTTGTGTAAGCACGTGGCTTCATGTTTACATTGAGAGTTTTGTTTAATATAAATGCACGGGTAATGAGTTCTCTTATTGGCTGCGTCTTCTAATTCTAGTGCTGTTTTCTCGTGAGCACATGGCTTGTGTTGTCTCTTTTGTTTCATGTGCTCTCCTGTCTATTGTCTAGTCCCAACCTCCTTGTTATTCCATTAATAGTTTATTCATTTCACCTGTTAATTGTTTCTCCTTATTCCTCCCTCTTGTCTGCTGTCCTGTGCCAGTCCGTCGTCTTTTCAGAGTTAGTCTTGTGTCCTGTCCTGTCCTGCCTTGCCCAGCCCAGCCCAGCCCAGCTGTCCATCCAAGTTTGTTTTGTGTTAATGTTTTCCCCCCTCAGTTTTTTTTTTTTTTTTTGTCTTATTTTATCAGTGTGTGGACTTGTGGGCATAGTCGCATTACAACTAATGGTCCCACTTTATATTAAGTGTCCTTAACTACCATGTACTTACATCAAAAAATAAATACAATGTACTTACTGTGTTTATATTGTATTTGAGAACACTTGTGGTGCTTTCGATTTGGGATAGAAGTTGGGTTATGGACAGATTTGGTGGCATGGGTAGGTTAAAGGGTGAGTTAAGGTGTAAGGGATGGTCAACGGTGTATTTACAAATGTAATTTCAAAAGTTAATTACAGATGTAATTATACATGTATTTGATAAAGCTTAAGTACACAGTAAATACATGTATTTACACAATAAGTACAATGTAACACACTATTAATTCTTGTGTAAGTATATATTAGTTAAGGCCCCTTAATATAAAGTGGGACCAAACTAATGAGCTCAGACTGAGAAACTAGACATTGTGTTGGTTTCATACTTGGATACAAGCTGGGGGCACGTACACATCGCAAGGCTTTGCGTTTCTGCAGTATTATTCCTGCTCATTTTGGGTCTGTTCGTGCAGAACAGTTGTGCCTTTACATCGTACACCCAACAGGAGATCTTGGATATTGGTTTGTGCATTCTGGACAGTTTTATCAGCAATCTTTGACTCATCCCTGAGATCGCCAGAACACCCCAGGCTGATCGCCCTGCCCAGCCGGGCGGAAGTGCTCGAAGGTGGCGTCGAGACCATAAACAAAGGCGGGGGAAGCGCAGCGGGCTAAGAGCTAAGCTAAAGCTAACACCACACCGGCTCTATTTACCCAGCATTTTGAGTGAACGAAACAAAGAGTGAACGAAATGGATGAGATTCGACTGCGCATCAACCACAGCAATAGATTATAGAACTGTAATGTCATGACTTTCACAGAAACATGGCTAAACAGCGGGATACCAAACAACGGGGTATTGCTAACTGAGCACCACACATTCCGAGCAGACAGAACGGCGGATGACTCTGCTAAGACCAGAAGTGGAGGATTATGCATTTATATTAACAAAGCTTGGTGCACAAACTCTGTCGTCGTTGGGAGACATTGCTCAGCTAACCTGGAATTTCTAATGGTTAAATGTAAACTGTTTTATCTATTAAGGGAGTTAACATCCACTATCGTAGCTGTTGCTTAAAATCCTCCTGATGCTGATGCCAAGCTTGCTATGAATGAACATCATGCTGCCATCAGCAAACAACAGACTGCTTACTCGGAGGCTGCTTTTATTGTTGCGGTGGATTTGAATCACTCAAACTTAAAGACAGTGCTCCCCAAATTCCATCAACACATTTTCTGCCACACAAGGGGAAACAAAACCTTAGACCATGTTTACACAAACATGGCTGAAGCATACGCTGTGACCCCCTCCCCCACTTGGGTCAATCAGATCACCATTATCTGTTCCGTACCCCTAAGTACTCACCCCTCATTAACCATTTGAAGCCATCAGTGAGGACAATCAAAGTGTGGCCAGCAGGAGTAGACTCCACACTCCAAGACAGGTTTCAACACACATACTGGAGTATGTTTGCTTCCCAGTCCACCTGTGGCTCTCACACAGACATTGATAGTTGCACTTCCTCTGTTCTGGAATACATCAACACCGCCATAGACAGTGTTACAACCCAGAAACAGATCTCTACATACTCGAATCAGAAGCCATGGATGAACAAGGAGGTGCGCCTCCTGCTGAAGGCACGCAACACTGGCTTCAGATCAGGGGATGCACAGGCCTACAGCACCTCCAGGTCAAATCTGAAGAGGGGCATCAAAAAGGGATTGTTACAAGGTAAAGCTAGAGGAGCACTTTACCAACTCTGATCCTCGGCGCATGTGCCAGGGCATCCAGGCCATCAGCAACTACAAACTCAGCCAGTCCACACCCACAGCCACAGATGTCTCCTTCCTGAACGAGCTGAATGCTTTGAAAGACACAATGAACTCTACACCAGGATCACATCCTCAACCGACCACTCACCTATCACACTCACCTTCTCAGGAGTCTACACCGCAATGAGTCGGACCAATGTGCGTAAGGCTGCTGGACCAGACGGTATTCCTGGCAGCATCTTCAAAGCATGTGCACGACAGCTCGCTAGGGTATTCACAGACATTTTCAACCTGATGCCTATGTTGGTTTCACACCGCAAGCAAAAACAGTGCGTGAACAGCGCATGTGCAGCACGCATGGAGAGCAGAAGCATTAACAGGAAAAGACACCTCAAAACATGTATAGACAGTCTTCAATCTCTGGGGATTAAGTTTAATTAACTTTGTTGTTTCAACTGCCAAAATCATGTTGAAAAAAACTAAAATGCAGAATAATTTTTACATTGTACAATTTTTTACATTGTAATGAAAGCTGCTAACCTGTAACCACTGTAATCCATAGTAGGAAAATAAATACCCTTTATGTCAATGTGATGCACCTTAGTGTTCAACAGGGAGAAAAAAAATTAAGTAAAACCAGTTTGGAAAAAGTAAAGAGTGAGTAAATGATCACAGAATTAAAGTTTTTGTGTGAACTTCACCTTTAATGCCCCTGATCTTCCCACAATTAATCATGGTTGTTCCTTTCCTTCCTGAATTGTTATGTAGATCTCTCTCTCTCTCTCTCTCTGCCTTTGATGATTTAGTGCGCCCTCATTTGTTCCTGCACTAAACATCTGGACATCATGGAAAATGTACCACCAGCAAAAATGTCTAAAAAAAAAAAGTGGGTGGATGAGAGAGAAGTGGGACATGCCGGAAGCGCTGACCCCTGACCCGCGCTCTCCAGGAATCATCTGCTTCTCCGCTGACCCCTCATTTGTTTCATTTCACACTGTGTGCGCGTGTGTGTCCAGAGCTCCATGCGGCCTAATTACCAGCCATCGATTAGCTTGATCCCTGTTGTGTGTGAGCGAGTAAGAGTTCAATAAAGCCAGATATTCTGAGGGAATGAAAAAAAAAGAAAATCTGTATTTTCCTGCGAATAGTTGAGTGGATGTGTGTCTGGAATGGAAACGCACACACTCCTCTGACATGCCAAACATCATCTCAACAGCCGAGGTGGCAAAGGTCAGCTGTGTTTTTGCCCACCGGGGCACATTCACACATGACCTTTACTTGTGTCTGGTTGATTGTTAGAAGGAGCTGTGTTTTTCACCATCCTTTTCTCTTTCGTTTTTCAGAAAGGCATCCTAGAACTGTCATCGTCGCCTTTTTCTTTGAAATATAATTGTGTTCTATTCAGCGTCTTTTCTCTCAGCTTGATGCGCCTTAGTACAACTGTAATGTTTTTTCAGTCTTTTCAAACAGATCCTCAGGTTAACATCTGCTGACATCAGCTTTATTCTGTGAGTTGTCTTGCATTAATTGACATTTTAATGCGTGTACTTTTCAACGAAAATGATTGTTTTAGTTTAGATTCAGCGTAGAAGTCACTGATGTCAGCAACGATCAATATTTAGTCTGTTTTTTTTTCTAGGCTGTTCAGGTTTTTTGTTCAGTTGCTCACTTAGAAATCTGCCACAGTCATAGTACACAAGGTACTGTGTGGTCCGGTGATGTTGTCTGTCGTCTTCTGCTTAGAAGGTGTCGATTGTTTTAATTATGAAAATGACGGAACATTTTTGTTTTTCTCATTTAAGAGAGGGATGGGTAAAAAAAACAAGAAATTCTGAGGAATGCACCTTTCGTTTTTAGGACTGTGCACTTAAAAAATGATGTTTGCGCTCTGTTCACTTAATAACTTAATAACAACTTCTAGTTGATCATTTGGTATCAGAAGTGGCTTACAGTAGAGTGGATCCGGAACATATTTATAGTGCTTCACTTTTTCCATTTTTTAATGTTACAGCCTTATTCCAAAATGGATTAAATTAAGAGAGTCTGAGAGTCCTTTAGATACCTTTTGGCAAATTCCATGCGGGGAGTGGCTTCCGTCTGGCCACTCTTGCATGCAGGCCTGATTAGTGGATTGCTGCACAGATGGTTGTTTTTCTGTAAGGTTCTCCTCTCTCCACAGAAGAACGCTGGAGCTCAGACAGAGTGACCATCGGGTTATTGATCACCTCCCTGAAAAAGTCGCTTCCCCCCTGATCACTCAGCTTAGATGGCCGGATAGCTCTAGGAAGAGTCCTGGTGGTTCCAAACAACTTCCACTTACAGATGATGGAGGTCCCTGCTCATTAGAACTTTCAAAGAGACAGACCTGTTTCTGCCTTGAGACAATCCTGTCTCGGAGGTCTACAGACAATTCCTTTGTCTTCATGCTTGGTTTGTGCTTTGACATGCACTTCCAACCCTGGGACCTTATATAGACAGGTGTATGCTTTTTCAAATCATGTCCAATCAACTGAATTTACCACATGTGAAATAACCACAAATAACCACACTGGGTGCCACTCCTGTCAGCTAAGAACAATAAACTGAGGCTATAATTCACACAAGACCACCAAAATTAGACAATAGAAAATTGGAAAACGTTGCCTGGTCTGACTAGCCCATGTATATTTTTTTCCCCAATTTTTGTTTAATGGAGAGATCTTTTAACACGTGGTATAACTCACTCTCTCTTTCTCTCCCCAGTTTTACTGTAACAAAGTTTGTTACAAGAATATATCTCATTATTTTGATATTTCATTATATGACTTAGTCAT
This sequence comes from Danio rerio, assembly GCF_052040795.2. NCBI lineage: Eukaryota > Metazoa > Chordata > Actinopteri > Cypriniformes > Danionidae > Danio > Danio rerio. Next base: position 12,547,688 of record NC_141032.1, read on the forward strand.
GACAGCCGGAATAGTCGCTATGAGATTCATTATTACAAGAAATATCTCATTATTGAAATTAAGTCATCATCTATTATTACTGAGAAAGAATGTCTATTATACTTTCACATTATGATAAGATATATCTCCTATATTTTTTTATTTAATAGGGAAACTAGCTTTCCATACAATGCAGATCAAATGTGGATCATCATAACCTGCATCCAATCCCGGATAACTTCCGGAAAGCTCCAGGACTGACAAAAATCCAAAAAGTTTTGCGCGAGCAGAGAGAAGAATCAGCTAGCAGAAAGAACTGATCAGTTGCATCGGTCCTACGCCACCTAACCCGTTCCAATCTGGTAGCGAACAGGCAACCTTCCGCATTGGAGTCGGTTGCTCTACCGAGGAGGCTAAAGACTATGGCCTCTAGCATTTGTTGCTAGAGCGCCTTTAGAGGTCAGAGGAGTGAGGTTTACCTGCACAGTACTTACTAGCTAGCCTCCGTTACACTCACCACCTAAACCTCACTCCCATCCGGGTCACGGCATTAATGTAACCCGCCGATCCTACACCACCCAACCCACTCTTACCTGGTATCGAACCGTCGACCCTCCGCATGGGAGTCAGTTGCTCTACCAAGGAGGCTAAAGACCATTGCCTCTAGCGTTTGTCACTAGAGCACCTTTAGAGGTCAGAGGAGTGAGGTTTACTATTTACAAACTAGCATCCTTTACACAGTGGAGCTGTAGTTTCTTCGCTGTAGTTACTTCTCCTCATGCGTAAACATCACTGCTGCGCTCAATTTATTTTGCCATTAATTTGTTACCATACCCTACCCCTAATTGGCAAATCATACTAAAATATATGAATGGAATCATACAATTTACTACAAATTAGACACCAAAAAGTTCAGAATCACCATGAGATTGCATTGATATAACTTTTATAACCTATTCATGCTCTCAACATGACTCGGTGGCCTCTTGAAAGAGTTTAGAATAAACTGAAGAAACTCAACTGTGTCTGTTTCTAAGTTATTGGAAGACCATTTGAAATGACACTTTATTTGAGCTTCTGAAAGTCTTGCTGACTGACAGTAATAAGTACAGGCCTCATGATATTCCATTCTTTTAAAGGGCACTTCAAACAAACCACCTGCAGCCAGTGCTATAAAATTCAGAAACACACCACTATCGCTGGATAGAGCCATGCATATGAAAGAAACTGCATTTATGGATCGCCTTTCCCACGTTGCATCACCGCGACTCTGTATTTCAGGCTGTTTCATCTCCTCTAGCAATCGGCACCATCTTGGGATACCGGTTAAAAATCAGTTGTGTTTATATAACACTGAATTAAAAATGAAATTACATATTAATGTTGTTTTTAGAGAGACTGTAAGTATCTATTATAACTGGGTGTGAGTGTTATGTGTGATTGACGTTGATCCAAGAACATGAAAGATGTTTTAGAGAGATTTTGAAAGAAGTGTCAAAATACAATGTTTGATAGTCACGGAGGAGGTTATTTGCTCTGATAGGACTGTGATTGTGTTCTCAGTATAATTAGATACCCTTCAATTTTACACAAAATAGCCAGTAATAACTATGTGAGACTTTGATATGTTAGAGATTGAAAGGCACAAAAAGATGTGTCTGGCTTTAAGCTTCCTTTGATTCTCAAATTCACAAAGGAAAAAAAATCAAGGCCAGTTTAGAAAGGAATATCTGCTGTTGAAATAGACTTTGGGGAGTAATGTATTATAAATGTATGAGAGCTAGACAAAGACAGCCAGCACGATGATTAGATAAAGGTTTAATAACAACTTTTTTGGAAAAAAAAGATTTCTCTTATGACTATTTTCTATACATCGAAAGCAAGTAATGGACTGTCTATCTCTGGGGAACAAAAAACAAAAACTTTGTTATAGTAGAGTTCAATGCAGCAGTCAAGGTTTGGCTAGAAAATTTAGAGCCATATTTTTCAAGCAACATCTTAACTGTGAAAACTGATAATAAGTGCTGGGTCATTTGTGTTGCCTATTTAGCAAAGATGGTTGGTTATTGCGTTCTTACCAACTGCTTAAGCACTTTTCCAGTTACTTTTAGGATCACATGCACTCAAAAAAATGATGAAACTACGTATTTACAACGATCTGAAACAGCACAAGTCTTGAGGTTTTGTTTGGAACCTAATTGTTTTATGTTCAACTTAATTTTTTCTCTGTTTAATCTACTTAAATTTGTAAAAACTAGTAACATACCCGTAGCCGGGTGGGGGTGGGGGAGATTTGTCCTTTTAAATTATGTTATGTCATTTAATATTATATAATATATTTATTATATAAGTAATGTAATATATTTATATTTAATATATATTGTAATAGTGTAATATTGAATAACTCTGGCCAGTAATTGAAATTCCATAGGGCCTCAAAGCCACAATAATGTGTCACGTGACATAACCCACTGAGTGATCTTAAACATGCTAGACTTTCTGCGATGGGGTCGGGAGTTGTCTCAGACAAGGTATCGGTTTTCGTAAACTATGGCACAGTACACGAGAAGAAACGATTGAATCTTGTGTCTTGACGCCCATTTGTCGTTTACGAATCCCTGCGACACCCTTCTTCAAGAAAAATGTGCCTAAATCGTGTGATCTGACCGGGGCTTATGGCAAAAGTTACTCACTTCCTAACAGATGAAAATCTGCCCATATTCATGAGGTTCTAGGCTAACTGGTCGCATTACCAGGGACGCCTGTATGTTTATTGATTTGTCCAGTAAGTTACATGACCTCCCTTTCCCTATTTTTGCCGTTATTTTTTTTAAATAACTGTCCAACGAAGGCTTTAATGGCAAGCGGAGTCCTCAGTCGTCAGATGTCACTTCACAGGAAAAGGTGCTAATCCCGTCACGTCTGTGTTTTTAAGGCTGTTTGGTCACTTTATTCGTTTTATTCTGATAGGATATAAATCAGATCGATCAAACCACTTTAGAAGGTGATCTGAGGTGCATAATTAATGAATGAATGAATGAATGAATAAAAAGCATAGTTTTTTATTCGATTAATAAAAAAAAAAATCATCCAAATAGTCATTATGGTCACCTTGCAGACTAGTACAAGGTGAGCTACAAAGCAGACTGATCACAGCAGAAAAGTTGTCCATATGGAGGTAGATAGGTGAGGCAAACAAAATTAATTACAAATTTGATTACAATTATAAATAATAGAAATCGCTAAGTTGTTTTGTGGTATTCATTTAGTGTTGTGTCAAGAAATGTGTGAAAGTAATCTTTTTAATAATATTTTTTTCATAGACTTAGACTTATTTTACTTACAACCCAGGCTCATTCTAAAAACTTACCTCTGTATATATTTTTGGAATGTGCCAAATACATCCCAGGAGCTACATGTTTTTGGAGTTTTTGCGAATTCGCCAGAGGTCGCTGTGTATGCTTTTTGAGATCTCAAATTTCTCCTGCGAGTGCCATTTGTGCCTGCACTTCTCACTCCACCAGAGGCCGCTGTCAACTGACTGAATGACTAACTGGTGGACTGACCCACCCTCTTCCCTTCCTAAACCCAACCAATAGTATTGTCAAAAGCACAGATTGACCCGCCCACCCACATGACAATTTTACAAAGCAATCCAGAAAAAGAAAAGCCCACGCCTGATTTTTTTTTTTTACCATGTTTTCAAATTTGACCACATTCTCACCGTTATTTACTTGATTATTTTATTTTTTGTTCTTGTCTTACCTACTCTCTGGAACCGTTCTTTACTGGACTCTAACCCTGTCATCGTGGTCAACTCTTTTCTGTGCCTCAAGTCCACCAATGTAAAACGGCCACAAAGGAAAAGGCCCAGCCTCTCTTTTTCTTTAATTTTGATCGGGAAACTTTTAACAATTTTTGACTTGATGACCTTAAACATCTTGCAGATATGTTAACAGTCACAAATTCAGAAAGATAAGAAGGTGCCAGACCATTTAAAACCTTAAAAACAAAGAGTAAAATTTTTAAACTCTAAAACCAGTGCAGAGAGAGTAAGATGATGGCAATATGCTCAAATTGACGAGTGCCAGTAATAAGTCTAGCAACTGCATTTTGGACCACATGTAGGCGACTTATATAGGATTGACCAATACATATAAATTGAATTGCAGTAGTCCAAATGCAACCCATTCTCATTCTGAAAACCTAGTCCCATGGCCGTTTCTGGAGACAGCAAATTATGTAGCTGGAGGTACGTATCGTTGCATTTCATTTTTTAAGCAAATGCTTATGGGCAGTATGATGCCATTCCTTTTCACCCTTACTGGCTGACCGATTACCTCCATGTGGACGGCTGTCTGGCCATTACCGGTTTATCTAGTAACCTCGTCGTGTATGTCAGCGAACTTAAGACAAAGAGAGGAGCTGACCACGATGATGACCGAGTCCGGGGAGGAGGGTTCCAGAAATCAGGTAAGACAAAAGCAGAATCCAAAAAATGAAGTGAACAAATTCATAACAGGGTGAGAATGTGGTAAAATCCAAAAACGTAGTAAAAATCAGGCGTGGGCTTTTGTTTTTCTGGACGGCTTTTGTAAACTGTTGGTTGGGTTTAGAGTAGTAAACGGGTGGGCGGGTTAATCAGTAAAATTGATTTGGTTTAGGGAAGGAGGGTGGGTCAATCAATTGGCCGTTCACCCAGTCAACCATTCAGTCAGTCAGACAGACAGTCGTTCGACAGCGTCCTCTGGTGGGTTTACGCGAGAACAACGTGGGTGCGAATGGTACTCGCAAGAGACATTTGAGATATGGAAAAGCGCACACAGCAGCCTCTCGTGGATTCGCGAAAACAAAAACTGCAAAAATACGTACCTCGCGAGACGTATTTCGCGGTCTCCAGAAACATCCATGGGACTACGTTTTCAAAATGAGCCTGGGTTGTCTGATTGTGAGGATATGAATTCAGCAGGGGTTAAAAATCCTTTCACTTTGCCCAGTAATCTCAACTAAAAAGCACATTTTAACTAATGCATTAACCTTCTTATGAAATAGCAGAACGGTACCTAGAATTTTTTACAGATGGCTTTATATAATCAGATAAACTGCCCATTGTTTGATTCAAGCAATCAGAGATTTCTAAAAACAATTGCCTCTGTCTTTACAGATGATATATCTGTACGTGAAAAGGAACTAAAGTTGTTAGTGCCATGGTTTTCAGTTAATTTCACCTTAAAACTGCAGTGAAACTTATGTTTAAGTACTATTTCTTTTGCAGTTTTACAAAAATGTAGGCTGAAGCACATATTTCCAGTCAGCCTGTGTTGATATAACTGCAAACCATTACATTGTGGTTCATTAAAACAGATGGCAGGACGTTTAAATACACTGCTCTGACGCATTGTGATTATTAAATGATTCTAAAATTGTAATATTTGAGCAATCAGCTTAAAGTGCAACATTAAACTGTATACAGCAAAATAGGATGGCAGGGATGAGAGCAGTAATGTATTTACGATTGCAAGGCTTAAGGAAATTTTAGATATCAGAATAATTTTTTGCAAATGTCAGTTCTGATTAAAAAAAATCCCATTTCTGAGTGATTATTATGGATTTGCCTTTTTTATTAGGGTGAATACAGGGTTGAAAATCTACATTATGCGAAGGAGGTAGTCTGTTAACAAAAATAAATTAAATAAATCACATTTGATTTTTATTTTCCAGTAAAGGTACAGCCAAATTTACTGCAGCTTGGCAAAATTTCACGGGTGAATTTCAGTCTTGTCAAAGGGAATTGGTGCTGTAAAGAATGTCCAAGTTTGCAACTCCTGCTGCATCCCAATGCACACACTTTTATTGAACCTTAAAAGTAAGTACTCTTTTTGTGAAGTAGAATGTGTAGCAGAAGAGCAGGCAGGCTTTGGGGCTTACTATTACATCATAAAATTGTTCCATAAAAGTTTTCCCACTCTATACTGGCCTGTCCATCAACCTGTCACATACTGTCAATACTTTATCTCCAGTCTCATTTACATACACCATGTATGTAGTTATTTTTATACTTTATATGTAGTTAAGGTCAATATTAGTTTTTAAAAATTGTATCTACTTTTAAAAAATGCTACTGAAAAGCAAACCATCCTGCAACTTTTGTCAGACTCTTTTGAACAGTTTTGGATATCTGTTTATTCAAGATATCTGTTTATTGATGAAAATATGATATTATGAGACCTGGATCTTTCTTTCAACAGTTACTAACATTGAAAAGTAAAAAAAAGACTTTAATGAACATTTTTAATATTTTAAAGTGAAATATTTTCTGGGTTGGTGCTGTATATTATGGTAAAAAAACTTGTTATAAACTGACAGAACTTTTTTCTGTTATTTTACAGACTTATTTCTCTCTATAGTATTTCTTATACATTATATTATTTCAAACTACTTAAATGTCATTAAAAGTCACTTTGTTGAATTTTGAGTTGAATTATCAACATCAAAAGTAGACGAAGCAAAGATCAAGGTCCCATTATGCAATTCATTGATGTAAATAAACAGAAAACATATCTGTATAGGAACTGTTAATTAACAGATATATATATTAGTGCTGTCAATCGATTAAAAAAATTGACAAATTAATCGCACCTTTTTTTGAAAATTAATCGCGATTAATCACATTTAAAGGACTGAAAATTTGTAATTTTGACTATTCAAATGTAAAATTAAAGCCATATTTATTACTTAAATTAAAACACAAGCATGTTAATGTCATTTGAATTTCAAAATAATCAATGTCAATAAAGATAAAAAAAAAAATATATATATATATATATATATATATATATATATATATATATATATATATATATATATATATATATATATATATATATGGTCCAATTTTTAGTAATGTTGTTTTTCTGAAAAACAACAAATTGTTCCACTCATTATCTAGTTGTGGTTTTCCTGTTTATCAAATAATTCATTTCTAATGTAAAACTCTGTTATAGTTCACCACTAAGTTCTTTCTTTCTTTCTTTCATTTTTTTTTTGTGACTCTGGGAACATCTGCTCCAGCTTTTTATTGTCTGGATGTTAAATACTCCAAACAAAAGACTAACATTAATTGCCTTTAAGCGAGAAAGATGCTTTTTGTCGCCAGATGGTGTAATTATGGCTTAAAGGTAGCAGATCTTGTTTTAAAATATATAGAAATGATGCTGATATGAAGCAGCCGAGAACAATGAAGCATAGAATCCAAGTGTAGGTTATTACACTGTAAATCCAAACCAGAAACATAAAACATGGAAAAATTACCAACATGCTTCAAACATAATAAGAGCAAAAAATTCTAAATCAATTTCTAAAAAAAAAATTAAACTAACTGGGAGTGCTATTGATGGGTTTAACAACCAGAAATGAGAAAGAAAATGAGGAAGTTGAAAAAAAAGAGAAAAACACAAAGATGAAGACTACAAACAAGACAGGTGAAGAAGTTGAAGACAACGAAAAAGTTGATGAAAATGAAGACTATAAACAAGTTAGGGGAAGAAGTTAAAAGACAACAAAGAAGATAATGATGGAAATGGAGACTACGAACAAGACAGGTGAACAAGTTAAAGACAACGAAGAAAATAATGATGACAATGAAGACTACGAACAAGACAGGTGAAGAAGTTAAAGACAACGAAGAAGATAACGATGACAATGAAGACTACGAACAAGACAAGTGAAGAAGTTAAAGACACTGATGCACATTTATGAAAGTAAAGCCAAAGGCAAATGCGAAAAAGATGAATCTGGGCAAAATGAAGAAGACAAAGATGAAGAAGAAATGAATAAAGTCAAAGATGACAAAGAATACAATGATAAAGAAGACTAAGATGAAGAAGACAAAGATGAAGACAGCTTAAGACAAATAAGACAGAGAAACAGATAAAGAAGATAAATAAAATAAAGACAAATAAGATGAAGACTAACAAGATAAAGAAGAAAAATAAAGACAAAGACGAAGCCAAAAAAGACAACAAAGATGATGACAAAGACAACAACGAAGAGGAAGAGAAAGAAGACAAAGAAAAAGATAAAGAAGAAGACAAAGAACTACACAAAGAAGATGAAAAAGATGTAGGCAAAGATGAAGTCAAATATGATGAAGATGAGGTTAACAAAGAAGGACAAAGGACAAAGAAGTTTATGATTATGAAGAAGACAAAGATAAAGACAGATGAAGAAACAGAAAAACAAGACAAAGATGAAGCAAAAAAGACAACAAAGATGATGACTAAATCAAAGAAGACAAAGATGAAGAAGACAACAATAAAGAGGAAGAAAAAGAAGACAAGAAAAAGATGAAGTAGCCAAAGAAGTACACAAACGAGATGAAAAAGCTAAAGATTAAGGCAAAGTTGAAGTCAAATATGAAAATGAAGATGAGGATAACAAAGAAGATGAAGCCAAAGAAGACAATAAATAAAACAAAATGAAAGACAATGAAGATGGCGACGATGAAGAAGACAAATATTAAGAAAGATGAACATGAATAACATGAAGAAACAGATGAAGAAGACAAATAAGATGAAGAAGACAAAGTCAAAGAAGACAATAAATATGACAAAATCAAAGACAAAGATAAAGCAGAAGACGACAACAGAGGAAGAGAAAGAAGACAAAGAAAAAGATGATGAAGAAGACAAAGAACTACACAAAGAAGATGAAAAAGATGAAGATGAAGGCAAAGATTAAGTAAAATTTAAAGAACTATAGGTAACACTTTATTTTGATGGTCCATTTTAGTATTAGTAGACTGTCTGCTTAATATCTGCTGATTCTGCTCCTTCAACAGACATTTAACTGACTATAAGAAACTTTGCAAGAACATGTCAACTAACCCTAACCCCAACCCAAATACCAACCCTAACAGTCTACTTATAATCTAATGGGAATTAGTTGCAATGTAACTTATGAAGACATAGAAGACAACAAATAACACAAAACTAAAGACAACGAAGATGATGATGAAGAAGACAAAGATGAAGACAAATAAGATGAAGAAACAGATGAAGACAAATAAAATCAAGATAGATGAAGACAAATAAAATAAAGAAGAGAGATGAAGAAGACAAAGCCAAAGAAGATAATGACAAAGATGAAAAAAACACTTTTACAATGTAGATTGTGTCAAAGCATGAACATCTTGACATAGATGTTCTAGTAAATAAAAACAGCTTCAGTGCAGTTTTCAGAGTTTCAGTTTAGTTTAGTTCAGTTCAGTGTGGTTTTATTTTCACTGCTAAAAGTCCAAACACGGAAGAGCAAATCAATCGATGTGCAGCTTCACAAGTCTCAAACCAAGGAAGCCGGTGGACATAGTGGCTCAGTTGGGCATGACCATTTCCCCTCTGGCCAAACTTCCTGTGAAGAGCTGCGGTCTAGGTGCCTGAGGCTGGAGAACACTGGACATCCATCGTGTAAAACGGCAGGTGTAAATAAGTCACTGGTGGGTGATCATGCTGGACCACAGGAACAATGCGAAGACTCATCTGTCACTGTGGTCTTTCAGGAATCAATCTCATGCACTCGACTCTTCTATGACCACCGCAGCATCAGCTCAGGACACGGCCTGGTCCAAGATTATGGACACCTTGGCATCGTTTCTTCACAGGTCCTGGATCACATCAATGGCTCTGCATAATCTCTAGAGGCCACAGGTTCTCCAGGTGGAAACAGAGAATGAAGAAAACAAGTAGCGTAGCTGCTGTTCATAGTGGATTTAAACAAGATGCAAAAATGAAGTGCTGTAAATGAAAACAGTTGTACAAACAGATTTAAAAACAAACATGTAAAGCATATGAGTGTTTCTAAAAAGACTGTGTCGTACAGGTGGTTTGTCAAGCCCACTCCCCTGTGTGGAGCACACTCATACTTTTATCATCATATTTTTATGACAGGGAAAGAAGATGAAATTGAAGATACCAAAGATGAAGGAGAAGATGACAAAAATATGATAAAGACTAAGACAAAGAAGACGAAAGAGATGATGAAGACAATAAAGAATACAAAGATGAAAAAGTAGAAGACAAAGAAGACGAACACAAAAAGCTTAAAAACATGAAGACAAAGATGAAGAAAAGGGCGAAGATGATGAGGAAAAAGGATCAAATGTCAAGAACACATGACAAACACAGCAATGTGAATAAAAGATTATGGTTCTGGTCTTAACAAGGCAACAAAAAAACAAAAACAAAAAAAAAGGGTTTTTGAAGGGTTTTTTTTGTTATTTGATTATAATCTCAGAAATAAAGGTACAGGATCTGTCACTGGGGGAGTAACCTCTTCAAATGATACACTGTATTTGCACCCAAAAGGTCCACAGTGCTCCCTCAATGATGCATATTAGTGCCCAAATGTACCTAAAAAGTACCTTTAAAGTACCATTATGGACCCCTCACATACAAATATGGGTCACACTTCATTTTGATGGTTCGTTTGTTAAATTTAAGTTACATTGCAGCTACATGCCAATGTAGGAGTCCATCTATCTACATGTTATCGGCACGCAATGGCTAACAATAATCAAATGTGCCTATTAATCAATTCAATTGTGCCATACTATAAAGGTAACGAGACTCCGCATAATCTACTGGATACAAAGAATTCGCAAAACTCCAGAATTAATCAAAACTTAACATTTTATTTGTCAGGTAAAATTGTATTCTGCCAATTACATAATAAATCATCAGAAAGACCAATTCAAAGATGAGACTGTAACAATACAACATCCATTAATCAAAGATAAATCAAAGAGCTAAGAGATGCATACCTGACCAGAGAAGTACATTGCAGCATAAGTCTCAGAGATGCTGCAATGGGGTGTCATTTTACTCCCCCTGTCCTAAAGCACATCTTACCTTATATACTCAAGTCAAAACAAACAGCCATAAATTCAAGACAATAGAAGTATCACAGAAACCCTGGCCTGGTGAATTTGAGGACTTAACCATCTCTTAGGAGGGAGAGCATCTTATCAAGATCTTATAGAAGTCAAAAACCAAATCAACATATACCAGTGAAATATTACTGCAAAATTAAGACCACTTTACCAACCACACAGAGACATTTCAAAATGATACCAAACATGAATATAGTGCTGCAAGATACACCATGTTAAAACCTTGAACATTTTATGTGAAATGTGCTCTGATCAGCAAGTCGCTTAAAGGTCAAGAAGGGGGGCTTGGGGTGAAAGTAAAGGATGCATTCCTGCATTCTTCCCTGCTGTAGTGTAGCTCTGTTTCTCCAGCCTGTGTTTTCATTGTCAACGGTGATTTGAATAGAACAGTGGAACAGTTGGTTTCTTCATCACTTCTCTTGTCTAATGAAATTTCATAACAGTTCTCAGGGTCTGATTTTTTGGATCCTTACACCAACTAATTCTCATTAGATTATAAGTAGACTGTTAGGTTGAGGTAAGATTTGGGGTCAAGAATAGCGTAAATTGACATGTACGTCCACAGTTTCTTATAGTCAGTTAAACGTCTGTAAAATGTCTGTATCAACAGATATTAAGCAGACAGTCTACTAATACTTATATGGACCATAAAAAATGAATAAATGTTACCCAAATATGCACCTTTTGAAGGGGTACTGCCCAAGTGACAGCTCCTCTACCTTTATTTCTGAGAGTGTAAGGAGATCTGTTCATGTAAATATGAAGGATGTTCAGCCAAATCCCAATGACAAACATCAAATTTAAGATGTTTATTAAGACTTGTCACACACCAATCTAAAAGTCAGGGTTGTATTGAATGAGTTATTAGTTCCTGTGCTATTCTCTCGCAGTATTTGTTTTCAGCATGCATTACCATCCTGATGGATGTGATGATAAATTATTTAGCGTTTTAATCAATGTTTCTGCGGCATGTCCACCTGAGGGCAATTAAGGAGCAGCTCAGTGTGTGTTTTTAAATGGAGTGAAGAAAGTCTGCTTTCCCCTGAAAGTCCCCTGTTTTTACATAAGGGAGTGTGATTAAAACAAAAGTGCATAAAAGGTTTGAACCATGGAAGTCATGCTTTCTCTCACATGTGCATTCTACACTAGGAAAATATCAATTGTGCTTGATTATGTAAGATATAAAATTGCTGTATGTAAATGAATTTTTTCAGCTTAGTCTCTTTATTTATCAGGGATCAACACAGCAGAATGAACCGCCAACTTATCCAGCATGTGTTTTACACAGCAGATGACCTTCAGCTGCAACCCAGAACTGAAAAACACTCATACATTCTTACATTCACACACAAACACTACAGCTAATTTTAGTTTATTCAATCCACCCTTACCACATGTGTTTGGACTGTGGAGAAACCAGAACACCTGGAGGAAACCCACGCAAATACAGGGAGAACTGACCCAGCTAGAATTCAAACCAGCTACCTTCTTGCCCCCTTCTTCTGATCTTCTTGCCCCTTGTTGAAAATCATAAATTGTAATTGTGAATTAAATTGTAACTAATGTAGTTAAATGCATTTTACCTGCCTTTTACTTTCCAAAAAATGTATTATGATTTTGATGTTTGCTTTAAAAGAGTGTCCACTAGACTAAATATTATATGGACCATCTTCCGTTCTTAAATAGATCTTTGCTTTCTTTTGACAGCATCTTTATAATTTACTAACCTTGAATATTATTTCAGCCATGCTGTCAGCTTTCACACAAAATAAATATATGAATACACCCCTCACAGATCACTCTTTTAAATTAGTTTTAAAAAGTTAAAGTTTTAAAATTAGTTAAAAAGTTTTGTATTATATATGTATAATATTTATTTTTTTAAATTATAATATATTAGTCAGTAGCAAAGCCAAAAAAGGAACCAATCTAAAAATTTAAAATAAATTAAGATTGCAGTCCAAAAATAAGTACACTTAAATTAAAATGTTAGTGAAAATAACAATAAAAATGAAAAAAAAAAAAAAAATCAAGAGAATTTTTTTTAAGTTTGAAATTTTGAAAATTAAAAAAATTTAATTTGCAAGAACTCATTTGAATTAAAATGTATTATCTTTCCATTCCTTATTCATATACAGGGGTTTACTCAATTTAAAGGGGTTTATGCTGGGCAATATCTATCTATCTATCTATCTATCTATCTATCTATCTATCTATCTATCTATCTATCTATCTATCTATCTATCTATCTATCTATCTATCTATCTATCTATCTATCTATCTATCTATCTATCTATCTATCTATCTATCTATCTATCTATCTATCTATCTATCTATCTATCTATCTATCTATCTATCTATCTATCTATCTATCTATCATCTATCTATCTATCTAACATTACTTTAGAGCTAGTATTTGAATGATTCTCTAGCGTAAAGTCTAAATTGATGACAAAACAGGTAATTTTGCAGACATTATGAGATTATAAAGCTGAACAGCATGAGATGCCATCAGTCTACAGAGATTTCCCAGCATTTCTCTGTTGCAATCGGGATTTCATAATAATTAAACCCAAAGAAGGCAAAGCAACGCAATCACTACCAGATTACTGTTGTGTTTGCAATAAGGAAAAAAGCTAAACACATGCGGGCATTTCTTCTTTCTTTCTTTTTACTCAACTAGTCTGTTTTAGCGGAAACAGAAGGCTCATTTAAAACAAACAGATGACCAACAAATTAAATGATGTGTAATAAAATAAAATGACAGAAAACAGTATTGAACACACGAAAGAAGGGAGCTGTAGAAAGCCAGTGAAAGCCCAGACAGCAGCCGAAATCTTTCACAAGTTATTCAGCAACCCTCAGCCATTTGTCATTGTAAATTAACAGCTGCTTCAGTCCAACATCTACATTAGCAGAATGATAAAGATCAAACCATGCTGGACATTTCAGCAAGAAAATGATCCAAAACACAGACAAAGAAACTCTCAAATGGTTTCACAAAAAGAAAATGAATCTGTAGAATGTAGAATTAAAGATCAGATTTAAATCTCCATCACTTAAAGGTTGGCACAAGATATTTTTTGAGTTGATTCCTCTGGAACATCTTACTCATGTTTTACACAAAAAAAAAAAAAAAAAAAAAAAAAAAAAAAAAAACAGAACATTTTTTCAAAGTTTGGACTCCATACTTTGACTATTTGGAACCTAGTCTTTGCCCTATCATGCTGAAAGGAATATTGTAACTATTGTTTTCTGAAAAAAACATACAATGTTATTATTATCTCTTTTTTCTGATCTGTTTCATGTGGGGTAGTGCTGTTTTATAGGTAATCTAAGCCTTTTTTTTTTTTACTTTTACATTGTTCTGTGTTGTCATTATTTTTGTTGTTGTTGTGTGAGCATCTTTTGAAGAATTGTTGTTATTTCTGTATTATAGTGAAAATCCAATAAATATTATTATTTAAAAAAAAAAAGATCAGATTTGATAGACAAGACCCACAGAACCATCAACATTTTTGCACTTTGTTGAAGTCTCTGAAAATTAACCAAACCTGAGCTATGCATGTGACTTTATTCTCCATATGAGTGGTGTCTTTCAGCTGCCATTACCAAAAAAATAAAAAATAAATAAATACTTTAATATAATGTACTAAATACATATTGATAGTTCAGTATTCTCCTTGTGTCATTCTATTGTTATTAAACATAATTTTATTATATTTTTATGTTTGTATTGTTTGTGTTTTTACCAAAATCTGGTTCAATTCCTGTCAATGTGAACAGATCCTTTGGAAATATTATTTCCAGGAAAAAAAAAATCACTGTGAGAGCTAAGAGAAAAAAAATCTAAAGTTTTGATTATTTGACTAAGTTTAGGCTTTTTGTTGATGGCAGCTTAAAGACGACTCTCGTGTAGAGAATGAAGTCACATGCATTGCTCAGGTGTGATTTATTTTTCACACACTTCAGTGTATATATAAAGCCTGACTCTCTGCCCAGTTTTTGTATTCATATTTAATAACCCTCATGTATCTAAAGAGCTCTTGCCCAGGGAAACATGAGGGTGTGTTGCGAGACGTGAGCCGGCTGGTCGTCGAGTAAACATTATTCCTGTAAATGCTCAGATGATATTTTGGAGTAGGGTACAGGAACATTTATCTTCACCAATAAATGAAAGTGGCTCAGTATCACTCTCTGGAGACGGCTGTAAAATAAATGAAGAGCCATTTCATATACAAGGTCACATCATCTCTCTCCGCTGCAGATTAGCATTTTTATTCAGAGTGTCACAGTGAAGCTCAAGCTTTCAGTCTATGCGCCCTTTTCTCAGAGGACGTGTGTGTCGATACTTTTTGATAATTGAGCTATATGCCACCAGATAATTGTTGAGAAGTTCAACTTTCTTGTCTCCTTAGACACAGACACCAATTAAAATGTGGGATAGTATAGAATGAAGTTTCAAAACAAACTATAAAATATCTGCCAATTCTTCTTCCGCCATTAGATTTTTAACTGTTCCCTTACGTAAAAGACCTGGAACATGGAACATTTTCATGTGGAAAATAAGTGATTACCACCTTCTTAAATGAAAATATTACAAAAGCGCTTGTGTTTATCATAAGCCGCACGTCAAAATTACATTTGAAATGCACATGTTCAATTGTGATTTTGACGGACGGCTTGTGATATTCATGTAGCCGTCTTCTCTTTAAAGATGTGGTGGCATTAGTGAAATTTAGGTTTTTATTTTTATTTATAAAAAGTCTATAATTTACTGTGATTAAATTTCATAATGGTAGTGTAATTAACATCCTTTTTACGTTGTTAAAAACACTTCAGTCCACAGTGAGCCATTTCGCTTCATGGGCTCTATTATAAAGCCAGCGCAATAAGGCACAAGACATGTTTGGCGTGATTTGTTGCTATTTTCAGACCTGCGCAACAGTAATTTTCACGTTTTGCACCACGTTGTTTAAAATGCAAATCCATGTGCGGCACTTTGTGGACTCGTGTGCTAGTCTTAAAAGAAGGTGTGCTAAGGCGCATTATTGACGCTGGTCTAAAGTCCAGAGCACAGCGCGTTAGTTATGTGCCTATGCAGGTTGAAATGCTTACACGTTGCTTAAATATCTTTACATATGAAAAAAAATTAAGGATAAAAATGTTACAAAAAATATAATTTTCTACGTGAAGTTTATTTAAAAACTAATTTCGAGAGAATTTATGATTCACCAATCAGACGATTCCTAAGCCACTATAAATACCTTAAGCTCCACATGACAGCCATCTTCATTTTGAAGAATCCCCCCTTCCACCCCTACTCCTCCTCCTTTCTTAGATGGGTGACAAGGTGCCCCAGTGGTTAGCACTGTTGCCTCACAGCAAGAACATCTCTGGTTCTAGTCCTTACCAAAGCCAGCTGTCGTTTCTGTGCGGAGTTTACACGTTCTCTCCGTGCTCACAAGGGTTTCCCACAGGATCCTTGGTTTCCTACCACTGTCCAAAAACATGCAACTTAATCTAAATCGGCACCATAGACATGTTCCTAGTAAATAGTTATCTCTTAAGAGCAATCACTATCTGTTGATAAGTTACTACTGTGAACTCTTGAAATAAATATAATAGCCATACCTCCATGCCTCATCTCAGGGGGCATTTTTCAGTTTATTCATGACAATTTGCATTTGTATAATATTATTATTAGTAGCTGATTATTTATTATATGCATATTTATATTTGTTTTAATAAAAACAAGTTTAAGTGTGTCCATCTGTCAGGTTTGGGAAATGTATGCATTACCATATGGGGCACAAGAATAAGAAATGTGTTTGGATATAACTCACACTTTGTTATTATTGTTCATTTATTCGTTTGCTGGAAATTAGAACTGAATTTAGAAATAGTTTTGAAACAAATTTGTGCACTTAACAAACTAAATAAAATATGTAGGCTAATAGATATGTTTAGTGAAGTGCGTACAAACTGTTTTTCTCATCCTCAAAAGTGAAGGAGAAAAGAGTAAAAATAAAGTAAAAGTAAAGAGGCTGAATGGATGAGGCTTGTTCTTTATCCTCATGCTGCAGATGGTCTGATTAACTGTTTTCTCGCTTGTGAAGCAAAGTCAGTCATGTAAATAGCAATTGTGCCATAGTGTGATGCAACTGACTCCTAAAGGGTAAGAGAGATGAGACTCTGATTGGTTTAATGCACGTTATGCCCAAAACATACCCATAACTCATAAAGAGAATAAGCTCAACCCCATTAGGCCATGCGTCAGGGTGCAGAGCGTATTTTTCCATCTTTAAAATAGCAAAAGTGGATTTGGACACACTCTTAATGCTTTTGTGCCAAACTTTTTAGACTATGAACCTAGATCATTAAAATAGAGCCCTAAATCTCCTGAAATGCTAATGAGCTGTTGCTCCCTCGTCCCTGTCTGAGGCTGCAGAGTCAGGAATGGTGATCCACTCAACCAATCCTGAAGCTTCTGCTAAATAGTGTTTTTATGACTGACATGAAGGAATATTTGTTTTCACTTTATGATAACAAAAAACGAGATTACGCTGGGCTGTTTCTCAGTAGTATAAACATTGCACATAATATATCATTGCTTGACATTGCAGCCCACCATTATCAATGTAAAATGTATTCAAACAAACATCTATACATAAGAAAAGTGAAACTGGTGTGTTTAACAAACACTCAGCTGCAAGTTTCTTAGCTGGTTAGTGTTTAAACCAACAACACCACACTGACAAACACAGCTCTGCATTTAAAGGATGACGATCTGATTTTAAACATGAGTTAACTGAAATTGTCATTTTGTAACCAACCAAAATAAGCATCCTTTTAATGTAATGTTGATATGAGTCCAGCTTTTTATTGCCCGAGGTCGTAAAGCAGTCCAACAAAAAGTGATTTGCACACAATAGAAAGTTTTTGATCATATTTTCTGGGACAATTCCTTTATATATAAAACTAAACCATTTTGCTGTTGCCTCTTTTGTAACTGGGATTCTGAGTAAGGGCACTTGTGAGCTTCTAAATTACATTGGAACAGGCAGCAGACTGTATGGTTTACTGTATTGTTCAAATGCAGAGAAACGAAAGTCACAATTACTATCTGCTTTGGTATCCATTTACCAAAAGAGATGGAGGAAAGGCAGAATCCATAGTAAATCGTTTAATCTGATGTCACCTTATAAGGAAATTTTGCTAAAAAAATACAGTATTAATAGTGTTCTGTGATTTTATATATATATATAAATATATATATATATATATATATAAATATATATATATATATATATATATATATACATACACACACACACACACACACACACACATATATATATATATATATATATATATATATATATATATATATATATATATATATATATATATATATATATATATATATATATTTAGATAATTCTGTGTAATTTTCAGTTTGCATGTTCTCCCCATATTCCTTGAGTTTTTGAATTTCCTCTGGGTGCTCCAGTTTTCCTCGCAATCCAAGCACATGTGATATAAATTTTTTTAAAGCAAATTTGCCATAGTGTGTGTGTGTGTGTGTGTGTGTGTGTGTGTGTGTGTGTGTGTGTGTGTGTGTGTGTGTGTGTGTGTGTGTGTGTGAGTGTTTGCATGAGTTGATGACATTTTACTAGAGGTATGAACCTACACTGGTCTCAAGGTTTGGTTCGGTTACGATTATCAAGCCGTTGATTCGGTTCAATTCAATATCTCGGTACATCATGGTGCATTGACGATGCTTTTCATACACAGTTTTATATTTTCCTCACAGCAGCAATTCTTGTATTACTCTCCAGGAATGTATATAGTGGTAAATTTTCAGACTAATCCTGGGTTGATAAATTATGAATGACAAACATGAATCTTAAACGTAGCATTAAAAAGTAAATTAATAAATTGGCCAAAAATACACAATCAAACTAAAAACATACTTAACATTCACTCAATAAGTTTTTCCAAATATGTCTTAGGAGGTACGTTTTTTTTCTTCAGTTTTTGTTGGCCGCTGTGTACACTTTTTGAGATCTCAAAATTATCTTAAGAGTGCCATTCGCACCTTCTCTTCTCGTGTAAATTCACCAGAGACCGCTGTCGACTGATTGACTGACCGATCTTCTGACTCACCCTCCTCCTTCCCTAAACCCAACCAATAGTGTTTTTAAAAGCACAGATTGACCCGCCCATCCATTTCTCTAAACCCATCTGACAGTGTTTTAAAAAGCAATCCAGAAAAAGAAAACCCCTCGCAATTTTTGCACGTTTTCAGATTTTATTCTTACCCTGTTATTTATTTGTTTATTTTTTATTTTTTGGCTTCTGTTTATGTCTTACCTGTTTTCTGAAACTGTTCTTCCGGGACTCAAACCCCATCATCGTTATCAACTCTTCTCTGCATTTTAAGTTCACCGACGTACATGATGAGCTACTGAATAAACTGGTAACAGTGGAAAAGCCGTCCATACAGAGGCAAGCAGTCAGTTGGTAGTGAAAAGGAACAGCGTCATACCGCCCTGTATCGTTCCTTTTAAAGACAAAATGCAGCCATACGTAATACTGGCTACTTTATTTGTGCTCTCCAGAAATGTATATAGGGGGATGTTTTCAGAATGAGCCTATGTTGTAACTAATAATAAACCTAGTGTATTGTCATGTGATGTAAAACACACTTTTTTGGTCAGCAGTTGGAGTTTCTAGTGCAAAAACCTTTTTTATTATCATTATTTTGCTTTATCATCTCTGTTTACTTTACACTTCTGCTTATCATTTTCAAAATTCTCCTCTCATTCTTCTCTCCTCCCTGTCTATTGATTTCTCCTCTCCAGCCTCGTCTGTTGTCTGTTCCATTCTAGCTGTCCTGCGTGGAGGGTCTGTCTGCATGGAGGCCTCCAGGACACCACTGGACCACTGACCCCCGTCCCACCTTGAAATCACCATTCTCACACATGTGTAATCAGGCACGCACAGGCCAAATGACCACCTGTTAAACACTCCACAAAATCAATCATTGTCAGCTGGAACATTTCACGGGGGAATAAAACAGCCCTTCATTTGAAGGCGACCGAATGCTTGTTTAAGCACTGCCGGGTTTGTTCAAGAGATCGAAATCGATGCTGCTCTCACCGAGTACAAAAGCATGCTGGCTATTACAGATGTCTCAGAACATAGTGCTTATCTGAGTCTTTTTGGAAACTAAAGCCTCATCTTTTTTGAACAGCACTACTGTGAAGTCAGTCCCTGAACTCAACCCAGTTTCTAAGATTTTGAAAGCTGTTTGAAAGGCATTACTCTGACATCATTCCCGTTCACCATTGCTTGATTTTCTGATGCATAAAGCCCAACGCATAGTTTAGTTTCATGTGTAGGGTCCACATATGATGCATGTGACAGTATTTTTGTTGTCAGAACACTATGAACACTCCCTCAGTGATCTTGTTGAATCTTCACCTTCATCTTGATAGATGCTCATCATTCTCAAGCCTACAATTTCTAGACTGTGGCTCTGCCCTTTAAGTTTGGCCAGACAAGATCTGTATGCCCTAGCTGAGCTCGGTTCTCTCAAGGTTTGTTTTTCAATTCCTTTAATTGGTGGAGTTTTGGTTCCTTGCCATCGTTGCCTTTGACTTGTTTGGTTGGGGCTGGTGGACCTGCTTTTCAGTGGATCAGCCTTTAAGTGTGACTTTTGTGTTAAAAGTCTGTAAGAAAATTAAATTTCGAATGTTTATTTTGCTGGTGCACTTTTTTATTCTTTAAGAAGACCTTGTAGGTTGAAATGTTGAAAAACTGTACAAAAGCACACACATCCCTCTCAAGCTCAGCCAAACAATGCAAAAGTTGCGAAATATATATTTAACGAAGGCGGCAACACCAAAGCTCCAAAAATGCAAATGTTTTACATTTAAAAGGCTGGCACAAAGCGTGTAACGTTTTGAGCCAAACGGCTATTCATCAGACAGTGTTCATCACAATCAGGTGCTCCATTTTGTACACACACATACACACGCACAAACACACACACACACACACACACACACACACACACACACACACACACACACACACACACACACACACACACACACACAAATTATATATATATATATATATATATATATATATATATATATATATATATATATATATATATATATATATATATATATATGTGTGTGTGTGTGTGTGTGTTTGTGTGGTCTGTTTATACAGTTGAAGTCTGAATTATTAGCCCACTTTTGATTTTTATTTTCTTTTTTAAATATTTTCCAAATGATTTTTAACAGAGCAATGAATTTTCACAGTATGTCTGATAATATTTTTTCTTCTGGAGAAAGTCTTATTTGTTTTATTTCGGCTAGAATAAAAGCAGTTGTTAATTAAAAAAAAAAAAAACATTTTTGGGACAAAGTTATTAGCCCCTTTGAGCAAATTTTTTTTCGATAATCTACAGAACAAACCATCGTTGTACAATAACTTGACTAATTACCCCAACCTGCCAAGTTCACCTTATTAACCTACTTAAGCCTTTTAATATCACTTTAACCTGTATAGAAGTATCTTGAAAAAAATATATATATATATATATATATTCATTTTTCTTGTTATGCGATTGGATGAAGAGCCGTGTGGCTCGAAACGTTACACGCTTCGTGTCAGCCTTTGGTAACACTTTATAATAAGGTTCATTAGTTAATGCATTTACTAACATGAACTAATCATGAACAACACTTGTACAGCATTTAATAATCATAATTGAACATTTACTAATGCATTATTACCATTTAAGTCCTTGCTTGTTAACATTAGTTAATAAACCATGAGTTAACATGAACTAACAATGAACTACTTTCATTACAGTCTTTCATTAACTAACGTTTATTAACATGAATAAATACTGTAGTAAATGTATTTTTCATTGTTTGTTCATGTTAGTAAATGCCTTACTTAACATTAACTAATGAACCTTATTGTAAAGTGTGACCCAGCCTTTTAAATTTATTAAATTTGCATTTTTGAAGCTTTGGTGTTACCGGCTTTGTTTAATGTATAGGTTGAAATGTCCAATTACAGTTTTTCTCTGTTGCTTTGGTGCATTTCTCACAACACTATTTACATTTGCACACTAGTTACTTCATTTCTTAAAACAATTAGTCATTTGTGCACATCATAGTAGCAGTTTCTCATTCCTTCCAACAAATTGCAAATACTTTTGGACATACATGAACTGCTTTCATACAACTCTGCAGTATTATAACATTAACATTTGCTTATGTCATTTCAGTCAAAATTAACTTGTGAATGTTGAATAGTCATTCCATATAAAACTAATAGTCCTCATTTTTATTTCTGGAGTCATTACATACAAAAATGTTAAACTAGTTGTCAAAATCTGTCAAGGAAATCTTTTTTTCTTCTGAAAATGTCTTCTAAATTGAACAATTTAATGAATGATTTGCAGACCTGTGTTGTGACGCTCAATAATCAGGACGTGGAACCCATTTGCAAGTGAAAGTGTTTTAATGATGATCACAGGAAAATAGACAGAGAAAATGGTGAGTGGCTGGAAGTACACAGTATTATTAGCAGAAATAAACAGTAGCGATCTGGGTCGGCAGCGCTGATAGAAAGTTCATGACACTCGTCAACAGAGTGGATCAAACAGTCATCATCAAAGGAACCGGAAGCATCAGAGAGTGCAACGAGGAATCAACCGAGCCACTCACCACCAGCGAGAATCAGCGAGAGGATCCTGACAAAAGACAAAGCGCCGTGAGCATACAACGAACTGACAAAGTGAGAGAGGAACGCTGAACATTTATAGGCACAAAAATGCGCTACACCTGTACAGCCGAGCGGTGACACGCAATAGTTCCGGTAACAATGATCATGTGACCGTTCAGCTGATGACATGAAAACAAACACCCACTGACAGGCACGCGACTCCCACACAAACACAGAGAGAGAGAAGCACACATACTTAGAAACACATACCATAATAATGAACTGTCACACAACGCAGATACTTCAAATAAAGAGCAGATAGATCCACAATGTGTATGTTGTTGGTCCAGTTCCAATATGTACTCCAATATTGTTTACAGTTGTGCACGTCTCTACCCAAAGGAAGTTTATGTTTGTTATAAATAAGGGTGTATTTATTCTTTTGCACAATGCTGTGAATAAGTTAGAATTGCAAAGAGCATAAAAATGTGAAACATACATATTCAGTGTCTTGTACTCAGATACCTAACTAAATGCAATAATGTCTAACTTTATGCCTACTGTAGTTTTTAAATGGCTGTGCATATAGTATATAGTGCTGTCTTGAGCACTTTCAGGAAGTGTCTCCAAAATCAGTTTTGCATTGAAAAAAATGTACTGAGTAAAGTGTCATAATGAAACATGACAAAGCCATTTGACTATCTTGTTCATAAACAATGGTGTCAGGACCTTTCATCTTGATGACACTGACACTTTCATTGACATGAATACTTGCTTTTGAGGAATGAGCTATCCATTTTGAGAAAGTTACAGGCTTTTGCAGGTTATCAACCAGGTTTTGCAGTTTGTACTAATTGTTTTGAGAATTGCATGAACTGTTATGCAAATGTAAATAGTGTTGTGAGAAATGCATTAAAGCCATTGAGAAAAAAACTGTAAATTTGTCTTTTGAGAGCAAAAGTGGTAGTAAGCCACTGTTTACTTTTTCTATCGTTTGGTTTGATCGAGGACTTGTTTATCAGATTTTCCTAGATGTGCATATACTGATGTTTTTCATTCTCTAGGTGAACAATTAATCTGTGCAAGTTAATCAGTTCACAGCAAGAAGGTCGCTGCTTCGATCCTCGGCTCCTTGGCGTTTCTGTGTGGAGTTTGCATGCTCTCCCTGCGTTCATGTGGGTTTCCTCCGGGTGCTCCGGTTTCCCCCAAAGACATGCGGTACAGGTGAATTGGGTAGGCTAAATTGTCTGTAGTGTATGAGTGTGTGTGTGAATGTGTGTGTGGATGTTTTCCAGAGATGGGTTGCGGCTGGAAGGGCATCCGCTGCGTAAAAACTAGCTGGATAAGTTGGCGGTTCATTCCGCTGTGGCGACCCTGGATTAATAAATAAAAAAAAAAACTGTTTGTTTTAGTAATCTTCAATTAAAGAACAAGCAATTGGTTTTGCATTCGATCCTTCCCTGTTGATGTCAGTTTGACAACTTCAGTCACAATATACTTAACCACGTCCCTCTTACCGTTAGTTTGCTATGAGGGAATGGAAAGCTCCGCCTCCTACTTAATATTCCTGCTTCAGTTGGAAATGCATCAACATATTGTAATAAAAGTCTCACCAACTTCTGGTTTACCTGCACTCTAAACTGAACAGAATCAAACCTAAGTGATCTTCAACAGTGTCATCTTTATTCAGTTGAACATAATCTGTCACGTATAATGAAAGTTCAGAGGGATCCAAGTGCGAGTTAACAAAAATAATATTTATTGACAAAGTCAAACAAAAATCAAGTAAGGAATGGTGCTAGTGCTAGGAGGGATCGGGCAGGAATCAGACGGGAAAACAGGGTCCAGAAAATAGTCCTCGGATCCTACGCACACAGACAGAATAGCACACCATAAGCACACATAACGAACTGACAAAGACACACAGAAAACGTGGCTCATATATAGACCTGAATATGAGCCTCAGCTGGCGAGCTCATCAGGCCAGCTGAGTGCCGTCATCACACGTGATCAAAACAAATACACGAGGAGAACAAAAACAAACCAACGTGATCAAACAGACACTCCGGAAAAGCGCACAAACCTGCAACCGTGACATTACCCCTCTCTCAAGAGCACCTCCTGGTGCTCCCAGAAGCGCTTACCTGGCGATTGTAATCATCGATAAGAGAGTGATCCAATATGTCCTTTGCAGGCACCCAAGTTCTCTCCTCCGCACCGTAACCTTCCCAGTCCACCAAGTACTGAAATCCTCGCCCCCTCCGTCTCGAGTCCAGAATGCGCTTAACCGAATAAACGGTCTCCCCATCTACGAGACGCGGCGGGGGGGGAACCGGAGTGGGCGGGTTAATCGCCGTATGAAAAACGGGCTTTAATTTAGAAACGTGAAACACGGGATGTATTCTCCTGTACGCTGGAGGAAGTTTAAGGCGGACTGCCACCGGACTAATGATCTTGATGACAGTGAATGGGCCAATAAATTTAGGTGCAAGTTTATTACATACGGAACGCAAGGGAATATTCTTAGTTGAAAGCCACACTTTTTGACCGACGACGTAAACGGGAGGCTTCGACCGGTGGCGATCGGCTTTAGCCTTGGTGCGCGCACCCACTTGGAGGAGGGTCTGTCTGGCCCTATTCCAAGTGCGTCGACACCTCTGGACAAAGGCGTGGGCGGAGGGAACCGCGACTTCGGATTCCAGACTGGGAAAAGCTGGTGGCTGGTAACCTAAGCTACACTGAAACGGAGAAAGGCCCGTAGCCGACACTGGTAATGAATTGTGTGCGTACTCCACCCATGGGAGCTGCTGACTCCAAGAGGAGGGATTCTGGGAAACCAAACAACGTAACATGCGCTCGAGATCTTGGTTGGCCCTTTCGGTTTGTCCGTTACTCTGAGGATGAAAACCAGAAGAAAGACTTACAGTCGCTCCCAATAAATGACAGAATTCTCTCCAAAATTTAGAGACAAACTGGGGTCCCCTGTCAGAAACCACATCCGTCGGGAGGCCATGAATGCGAAAGACGTGATTAATGACAGCATCCGCTGTCTCTCTGGCTCAGGGTAATTTGGGCAGAGGAATAAAATGAGTAGCCTTCGAGAACCGGTCCACAACGGTCAAAACAGCCGTATTGCCACCAGATGGCGGGAGACCGGTGACGAAATCTAGCGAAATGTGCGACCAGGGTCTCGAAGGCACTGACAGCGGCTGAAGGAGTCCAGCGGGAGGGCGATTAGAAGTCTTAGAAACAGCACAAACAGAACAGGCCAAAACAAACTCCCTTTAATTTAGAAACGTGAAACACGGGATGTATTCTCCTGTACGCTGGAGGAAGTTTAAGGCGGACTGCCACCGGACTAATGATCTTGATGACAGTGAATGGGCCAATAAATTTAGGTGCAAGTTTATTACATACGGAACGCAAGGGAATATTCTTAGTTGAAAGCCACACTTTTTGACCGACGACGTAAACGGGAGGCTTCGACCGGTGGCGATCGGCTTTAGCCTTGGTGCGCGCACCCACTTGGAGGAGGGTCTGTCTGGCCCTATTCCAAGTGCGTCGACACCTCTGGACAAAGGCGTGGGCGGAGGGAACCGCGACTTCGGATTCCAGACTGGGAAAAGCTGGTGGCTGGTAACCTAAGCTACACTGAAACGGAGAAAGGCCCGTAGCCGACACTGGTAATGAATTGTGTGCGTACTCCACCCATGGGAGCTGCTGACTCCAAGAGGAGGGATTCTGGGAAACCAAACAACGTAACATGCGCTCGAGATCTTGGTTGGCCCTTTCGGTTTGTCCGTTACTCTGAGGATGAAAACCAGAAGAAAGACTTACAGTCGCTCCCAATAAATGACAGAATTCTCTCCAAAATTTAGAGACAAACTGGGGTCCCCTGTCAGAAACCACATGCGTCGGGAGGCCATGAATGCGAAAGACGTGATTAATGACAGCATCCGCTGTCTCTCTGGCTCAGGGTAATTTGGGCAGAGGAATAAAATGAGTAGCCTTCGAGAACCGGTCCACAACGGTCAAAACAGCCGTATTGCCACCAGATGGCGGGAGACCGGTGACGAAATCTAGCGAAATGTGCGACCAGGGTCTCGAAGGCACTGACAGCGGCTGAAGGAGTCCAGCGGGAGGGCGATTAGAAGTCTTAGAAACAGCACAAACAGAACAGGCCAAAACAAACTCGCGTATGTCCCGTGCCATAGCTGGCCACCAGAATCGCTGTTTAACTAAGAATAATGTACGACTCACCCCTGGATGACAAGCCACTTTGGAGGAATGTCCCCATCGAATGACGTCAGACCGAATCCCCTCCGGCACAAACAATCGACTAGGTGGGCATCCGACCGGGGGCGTTACCCCGTCCAGGGCTGTGCGGACCCTGCTCTCGATCTCCCATGTCACTGCAGAAATACAAATCCTCTGGGGAACGATGGGCTCAAGAGACGTATTGCGCTCGGAAGAATCAAAAAGACGGGATAACGCGTTGGGCTTGATGTTTTTGGAACCCGGTCGATAAGAGATGGTAAAGTCGAAACGTCCGAAAAATAATGCCCACCGAGCCTGCCTGGAGCTGAGTCGTTTGGCGGACCTGATGTATTCGAGGTTCTTATGATCGGTCCAAACGATAAAGGGAACCCCCGAACCCTCCAACCAATGACGCCACTCCTCCAAAGCGAGTTTGACAGCCAACAACTCCCTATTACCAATGTCGTAGTTTCGTTCTGCGGGAGATAATCGTGAGAGAAAAACGCGCACGGATGTATTCTGTCATCCGAGGCGGCGCGCTGGGACAGGATAGCGCCCACCCCCACCTCTGACGCGTCAACCTCCACCACAAACTGCCGGGAGGGATCAGGTGTCACTAAAATGGGAGCTGAAACAAAGCGGCTCTTTAGATTGGAGAATGCAGCCTGTGCTGCGCTCGACCACCTGAAGGGAGTTTTGGAGGAGGTCAAGGACGTCAGAGGGGCGGCGAGCTGGCTGAAATTGCGAATAAAACGCCGGTAAAAATTGGCGAAGCCCAGAAATCTCTGCAGGGCCTTACGAGACTCCGGAATTGGCCAATTTACCACAGCCTGAACCTTCTCTGGATCCATGCGCACCCCCTCGACTGACACAATGTGTCCTAGAAAGGGAACAGACTGTGCATGGAACACGCATTTCTCCGCCTTGACAAAAAGCCCATTCTCTAGCAGCCGCTGAAGCACTCGCCTGACGTGCTGCACATGTTCCTGGAGAGAACGAGAAAAAATCAGAATGTCATCCAGGTAGACATAAATAAACTGATCTATCATGTCTCGCAACACGTCATTTACGAGTGCTTGGAAAACTGCAGGAGCATTAGAAAGCCCGAACGGAAGAACACAATATTCAAAATGCCCCCTGGGGGTCAAAAACGCAGTTTTCCACTCATGACCCTGCTTCATGCGAACCAAATGATATGCGTTACGGAGATCTAATTTCGTGAAAAACGAAGCCCCCTGCAGACGCTCGAACGCTGAAGACATCAGCGGCAAAGGATACGTATTCTTCACCGTGATGCTGTTCAGCCCTCGATAGTCAATGCAGGGTCTAAGAGACCCATCCTTCTTTTTCACGAAAAAAAACCCCGCCCCCGCCGGTGAAGAAGAGGGCCGTATGATCTTGGCCGCTAGAGAATCAGAAATATATTTCTCCATGGCCTCCCTCTCAGGAATAGAAAGAGAGTATAACTTGCCTTTGGGCGGAGACGTACCTGGCAATAAATCTATAGCACAGTCATAGGGACGGTGAGGAGGCAGAGAAGCAGCTCGAGACTTACTGAACACTCTCTTCAGGTCGAGGTACTCACTGGGCACGTTTGACAGGTCCATGCGCTCCTCCTGAAACACAGAACAAGAAACAGCAGAACGAGCAGACGAAAGACAAGACTGATGACAGTTCTCACTCCACGAAAATATAGTATTAAGACCCCAGTTAATATGAGGCTTATGAAGAATTAACCAAGGATGACCTAAAACCACCGGTGTGTTGGAACAGTCTGTTAAAAAAAATGAAATGTTTTCAACATGATTTCCAGACGTGATCAGTTTTATGGGTTTAGTGGAGTGAGTGATAGTGGGAAGGGAAAGTCCGCTGAGTGCGCATACTGCAATGGGTTGTGCCAGAGCTATAACCGGAAGTTTAAAACTGAAAGCAAAACTGGAGTCTATGAAATTTCCCTCCGCCCCGGAATCGACAAGGGCGTGGGTGTTCTGACTTCCGGAACCCCATGTTATGGTGACAGGTAGTAATGTGGCCGCCGCAGAGGATTTGTCCAAACTGATTTCACCCATCAGTAACCTCTTACCTACTGATGGGTGTTGTCTTTTACGGGACAGGAAGCCACCCGATGCCCCGCCCCCCCGCAGTAAAGGCAGAGTCCCTCAGTTCTCCGACGACGCTTCTCCTGCAAGGATAAGCGGGATCTGCCCAGCTGCATGGGCTCCGGGTCAGCGCTACTCATCTCCGGCGCCACCGCCGAGACCGGAAGCTCAGGAACAGGATCCGGAAATCTGTCATGCCTCAAGCGACTCTCACGGCGGAGCAGTCTGGAATCCACCCGGATAGCCAGATCCACTAATTCGTCCAGCGTCTTAGGCAGATCTAAAGAGTAGATCTCATCCTGGAGCCGATCCGAAAGCCCATGTAGAAACATGTCCCATTGAGCCTCCGCGTTCCAACCGCTTTCAGCAGCCAACGTGCGGAACTCGATTGAATAGTCCGCCACGCTCCGATTCCCCTGGCGGAGCTCAGCAAGGACTCGGGCGGCCTCTCTCCCTGAGGCGGCCCTATCAAAGACCTTCTTGAGTTCTTTGGAGAAAAGATCGAAGGATGAACAACACGGAAGCTTTTTCTCCCAAGCTGTGGTACCCCATTGGGCTGCTCTTCCAGACAAGAGGGTGATTACGAACACCACCTTGGACTGCTCAGATGAAAACAAGGATGGCTGCAGGGTGATGTACAGGGAGCATTTGGCCAGGAAGGACCGACACAAGTGCGGCTCTCCAGCATAACAGGTCGGAGGAGGAAGGCGAGGCTCAGCAGCGCGGCTAGCGTTAGCAATAACTGGCGCAGGTACCACCTCCGGGGCTGGTGCAGGAGCCGCTTGAGCTGCTCCAGAACCCAGCTGTTGAACCTGCGTCGTGAGCAGTGAAACCTGCTCAACCAGAGCCTGGATAGCCTGTGCGGTGGTGGCCAACGCTTCATCTTGGCGATCGATCCGGGCATTGCTGTTTGTGAGGAATTCTGAAATCTGTGATGCACTCGCTGGATCCATGGTGAAGGTCAGTTCGTTCTGTCACGTATAATGAAAGTTCAGAGGGATCCAAGTGCGAGTTAACAAAAATAATATTTATTGACAAAGTCAAACAAAAATCAAGTAAGGAATGGTGCTAGTGCTAGGAGGGATCGGGCAGGAATCAGACGGGAAAACAGGGTCCAGAAAATAGTCCTCGGATCCTACGCACACAGACAGAATAGCACACCATAAGCACACATAACGAACTGACAAAGACACACAGAAAACGTGGCTCATATATAGACCTGAATATGAGCCTCAGCTGGCGAGCTCATCAGGCCAGCTGAGTGCCGTCATCACACGTGATCAAAACAAATACACGAGGAGAACAAAAACAAACCAACGTGATCAAACAGACACTCCGGAAAAGCGCACAAACCTGCAACCGTGACATAATCAGTCATAATTTAACCTGAATTACACCAGGATTCTACCACTAATCTGATATGCTTGAGTGTTTCCACAATCTGAAATATTGTTACGGCTTTTGATTCTCTTTTCTTGATCTGTGTTAATTAGCTTTACCACAATCAACATTGTAAAAAGTATTATAGAAATAAAGGTGAAAATGAAGCACATAATGTATACATCAAGAATGACCAACCCTGTTCAAGGAGATCTACTTTCCTGCAGATTTCAGTTGCAACCCATATCAAACATACCTGCCTGTAGTGGTGTAAGGGATCACATATGTCACTGTTTGGATCACATTATCGTTTTTCAATCACGAATCGGAAATTTTTGGATCAGCCAAAAAGTTATTTGGGTAACACTTTATAATAACTACACACTATAAATAATTTATTAAGCGTTATCAAATGGTGAATTCATTATTTGTTAAGCATTAACTACATTAATAAACTTTAGTAAGCAGTTTATAACTGCAGCTACAAATGCTCTATTCTTGACTTATAAGCACCTATATAATGTGCTTAATAATTGTACTTTCATACTTTGCTAATGATTTATTTTTTATTACTAAATTAAGTATTGCATTATTTACAAACCAGTTGTATTTAAGAGTAGTTGAGGGTTTTTAGAATAATTCAGAATGTGTTAGTAAATGATTAATAAACTATTGAAATCAACGTTTATATGTCTTATTATTCAGGCATATATTAATGGTTACTATGTATGTTAGTAAAGGCTTTATTAACTCAACTTCATCTAGTTTTGTGACCTAATCTAAAGTGAGGACTATTTATGCTTTATAAATCCCTTATAAATGACAAATAAAAGCTCAGTTAAATTCTACACAGGAAAAATGACATTATTCATTTCTCTTCATTTAAAGATACACAAATGAAAATCTACTTCAAATGAAAAATAAATCTTTGCAACCTTATCTAAAATAAAATAACTTTAGAGTTTAACATATCATTTTATTATATTGTTAAATTATTATATTGTTGTTGTTGTTTTATCCAGTTTTATTTCATATTTTGACACTCCTGTTATTCAGCAATGTTTAAACTTTACAGTAATTTTACTTTTTATAAAAGATTGCAAAGATTATTGTTCATTTGATTCTGAGCTTTTAATTGTCATTTATAATGGATTTATAAAGCATGAATAACCCTCACTTTAGATTAGGTCACAAAACTGCATGAAGTTGAGTTAATAAAGCATTTATTAACATATTAGTTAATTATTAGTATATGCCTGAATAATAAGATATATAAATGTTGATTTCATTTTTTTATTAATCATTTACTAACTCATTCTGGATGATCCTAAAAAACCCCAACTACTCTTTAATACAACCAGTTTGTAAATAATGTGATACTTAATTTAGTAATGAAAAATAAATCATTAACTAAGTATGAAAATACAATTATTAAGCACATTATATAGGTGCTTATAAGTCAAGAATAGAGCATTTGTAGCTGCAGTTATAAACTGCTTACTAAAGTTTATTAATGTAGAGTTAATGCTTAACAGATAATAAATTCACTAGATGCTAATGCTTAGTTAATGATTTATAGTGTGTAGTTATTATAAAGTGTTACCGTTATTTGCTTTTTATTTATTACAAAAACAAGTGCAAGAAACTTTTGATTTTAACAAACAGAAATTAAACCTGTAATTTTATTAGAAATAAAATAAAGAAATAATCAGCTAAATAAAAATAAATTGTAAAATATTCAGTACTGTGAAAAATTCACTGTTACTATTACTGTTGCTGATCATGCTATATGTATAAAGTGTATATTTAAGTATATATATGTATATTTGTATAGGTATATTTAAATGTATATTTTTCATTTTCAATAAATAATTCAGTCATTCACTTATAAAACTTTGTTTCATATTTCAGTGACGTATTTTTAATGGCAGGTTGTTGCCACCTATTGGTTGAAAAATGTAATTGCTGCCTACAACTTTCATTTTTGAGTGACATTAAATGCACAAGATGTTAATTTTAATCTTTACCCTAAACATCAGTGGTTTTATCTAAACTATAAACTGTTACCCCAGTACTTCTGTGTTTATTTGACTGTTTGTAACTTCAAAACTAGCTCAAAAGATTAAAGATATATACAAATCACTATCATTTATAATTTATGTTGCGTGGGTGTTGAGATCCCGATCTTTTAATGATTAATTGTGAAGGTTTACACTGAACACATTATTGCAGGCTAAATAAGTAACACATGCCAAATAACCTACCATAACTTCTTCAGTCATCATTATATTTTACAGGAAAGCTTAAATGATTTCATACATGTGATTTGAATGACGCGAGAGGTGATCTCTCTGCAACCGTTACAAATTTAGGATTAATCTACAAGTGAAAAAAATGTGGGTCACATGCATTCTGAACCGTAGGTTGTGATCCGTATGAATCATGGATCAACCGTGATCCATTACACCCCTACCTGCCTGTAATTATCGAGTGCTGTTTAGGTCTTAATTAATTAGTTCAGGTGTGTTTGATCAGGGTTGGAGCTAAAATCTGCAGGAAGGTAGATCTCGAGTAACAGCGTAGGTCACCCCTGGTATGCAGTACAAATTTCCTGATGTCCCTCATACACTTTAAATTGTCTTTGCATCATAATTAATCAACAAGATGTCAACCCTGAACCTGGTCTTTGTTCAAAGTCAGAAAAGCAACGAGGAGATAGATCAAGAATGACAACACATTACTGAAGACAGCAAAAAATAGATGCTTGTGATGATGAGTGCATACGTTTAAGAACAAAAAAAAAATTGGAATGAGTAAAAATAAATTTTGTATTTCATAAATATTGGAGAGAAGTTTGTAGACACCAGATAAGAATCATTGAAACAATGCATACAGGTGGTGGGTTCAGTAAAAAACCCAGGTCTATCACTGATCAACTGATTAAATAAACTGAATTCCTGATTTCCAATCCTGATCTCAAACTTTGTTTATTTGAGGTGACCTTTAAATCATGATATTTTGTGCTGTTGCCTTTCAACCTACATTGTCCATTACTGGACACATCTGGTTTCGCCGTCTACCTGGCATCTATGATTCGGGAAATGCCATTATCCACAGTGAATCTGAAAAGCAGAATGCTGTTGAAGACACTAGAGAAAAGAACATAACAAGACACCAAAATCCCAATTTATTCTCCACGGGCAACAAATTACCATTACAGACTCATTTAAATCCCTGGGCTCTCTTCCTGAAGCACATATCACAGAGCACCTTGTCAGATAGACACTCCAAACATTGTGCTATTTCAGACAATTAAGGGGAAAAAAATCAGTCAGTCAGCACCTTCTACTTTTTATGCTGCTATTGTGGAGAGGTGCAGAAGTAAATAGCCTATAGTTTATACCAGGTCTTAGCACATGGCATCTTTGACATCAGAAAATGTGGAAAATATGTTTTTGTTTATTTTTTTTCTGTGCTGAGTATACTGGCAAAAAGTCATTTTAGCTTACTAGCAAAGTTTTCTTTATTAAAATGTTGCAAACCAAACATGTTGCCTCCAAACTTTGTCATTGAGGGAGTTTAAATTATAAGTGTATTCTAAAGAAATACACCATAAACCTTTTGTTACTGTTCAGGCATCCAGCATTTATTGCATGTAAGCCCACAGAATGGATTTTCAACTATCCTGTTTTTTATTAAATCAGTCAGGAGGTACAGTAAATCACAACATTACAAACTTTGGTTTAAGGAAAAAAAATATTTACAATCCAATAAAAAAGCATTGTTATGCCTATAACATTTTTGTTGTGATTGCCAGTAGGCTGCTGGAGAACACTCTCTGCTATTCTCCTGGACTGCAACTCCCATTACACATTGCGCTATTCTACTGCTACAGCTGTTGACAATCTGAACTTAGTTTTTTTTGATCCTGTGTTTTGGCTTGCTTGATTCATGATTGTTTGCTTTCTGCTTCAACTCATTGCCTGTTTCTTGGATTACATTTTGCTGGATTATACTTGACATTAGTGATAGGAAGTTCATATCTTTTCCATAGATCTTCATCAGATCTTTCAGACAGTCCATTTTAATGAACCGATTTACACTTTTACACTATAATGTAATGACGTCATCCTGAATGACAATCCTCCATGTTAAAACATCACCATGATCACAAAAGTTTCTTACATTCAGGTTTTGCAATCCAAATAAAGTATGATTCACTTACTATTTAAATTCCATTACAATTTTCCTTTCTGAAATAAACTTACATGAAACTAGATCATAAACTGCATTTCGTTGCATTGTACTTGTACATGTGTAATGACAATAAAGTTGAATCTAATCTAATCTAATCTAAATCTAAAATATTGTTGAGTTTGGTTCAGACAGTACTGTGCTGCAATGTACTATGTTTGTTTGATTCACCACCTGCTGAATCATGCATATGCAGTATTATCAGCTTACCGGTTCTCGAATCTGATCTCAGAGTGCTGTTCTAGTAACTGAATAAATCAAGATAATAGGTTTATTGCTAGTCATGAATATCAGACATGTTAAAAAGTAAGTTGTTTGTTGATAAGTGCATACTAAACCATTTCAATTCAATTCAGTTTTGGTGAACTGGTTTGACTGGTTCACTTGGAAGATTTGGTTAAAAAAAAAAAATCGCATCACTGCACTGTAGTGAAAAAAAATTCTTGCTGACTAACTTTTTTAGTTAAATAAGGTTATTTTTTCTAGTCATCTCAACTTACATCAAACTGACTAAAATATTAAGTTAAACTTTGCAAAAGAAAAAAAAACTAATTAACTAATAAAAGTTAGAGCAACATAAAAATATTTGTTTTCATGACTTTTTATCATTACATCTTTTACTTTACGTGTACTTGACATTTTAGTTTGCTTGTATTTTGACCCCTGTCTGTCTGACCATCCAGCTTTATAATTAAGCTGTGTTTGGATTTCTTTCAAAATAAATGTTGCTTGATACTACATGACAACATTCAATGCAGTATGTATTTTATAGTACACATACTTGTAAGAAACTGGGTTATGTACAGTAGTTAAAGGGTTAGTTAATGTAAATAAAAAATTTGCCAATAATTCACTCTCACGCTGAAAAAACTGTTCAGAATGGAATTAATGAAATAAACTTAAATTATTTTATTTTTATCACAACTCTGGTGAATGAAGAAGTCCTGTCATGAATCAATGTGTTTTTAGAAGAAATATCCATACAACTTCGTAAACAGATTGTAGCCTGATCTCACAAGGAAATATAACTTATTGTGAGAATAGTGATTCATTTGAACAAATTCACTCATTTTTATTGGTATGAAAATGTCTGATAAACCTACCCCTCATTAAGAGATGAGCAATACTAAAATGTACAAATGAGATCATACAAATAAATACAGTTAGATTCTATATCAAAAGTTTCGAATTGCACTGAGCTTTGAACCATACTCATATCAATGCACATCTGCTGGAAATGCAGTCTCATATAACAAACTCAAGCTCATTCTGAAAACGTACTGATATATACATTTCTGGAGAGTGCCAAATACGTCCCAGGAGGTACTTTTTTTCAGTTTTAGTTTTTGCGAGTCCACCTGCTGTTTTTTTTAGCAAATCCTCCAGAGGCCACTGTTGACTGACTGACTGAATGACTTACTGATCAACTGACCCACCCTCCTCCTTTTCTAAACCCAACCCATGGTGTTTTCAAAAAACTGACCCACACACCCACTTCCTTAAACCACCCAACCTTAAAAAACAATCCAGAAAAAGAAAAGCCCTTGTCTGCTTTTTACCCAGTTTTCAAATTTTACTACATTATCACCCTGATATTTACTTGTTTACTTTTATTTTTGGCTTCTGTTTTTGTCTTACCCACTTTCTTTAATTGTTCTTCGCTGCACTCAAACCAGTGAGTCGTGGTCAGCTTCTCTCTGCGTCTCAAGTCCGCCAACGTACATGGCAAGCTACTGGACAAACGGGTAACAGCAGAAAAGCTGTCCATACAGAGGTAAGCTGTCAAGCTGGTAAGTGTAAAAAGAAACAATGTCATACAGCCCTGTAGCATTTGTTTTAAAGATGAAATGTAACCATGCTTATGGCTACATAATTTGCAATCTCCTGAAATGCATATAATGCTATGCTTTCAGAATGAGCCTATGTTGCTCATAACAGCTAGCTGAAGTTGCACAAAATTGTTTATAAATGTTAAATAGATGTTTCAAATATGTATTCAAGATTTTAATGATTTTGAATGTTTAAAAAAAACTGTTTTTCAGAACTTTATTGACAGCAGATGGTTTTCATACAACACACTCCTTAAATACGGCTTTCATTTCACTGAGGCAGATCTTATGAAATGTATAAATGAGACTGTACAGATTCATATGAATTAACCACTAATCCATCAACATGTAAAATTGTGACAAATTGCAATGAGATTGTCTTGTCATTCGGTGCAGATCCATCAGTCATATTTTGTGCTCATAACTCGTCCTGTCTCATATGATGACGAACCACCAAACATCCAGTAAAGCGTGTTCTGCTTCCCTAAACAACTGAGGTAAACGTGTGAAGGTAAAAAAACAACAACAACAACAACATGTAGTTGTGACAGCCAATGATTTATATGTTATTGTTTGCATGCATTTTTATGTATTTTGAGCTGTTTTTATCACAATAATCAATGTTTACATGAGAAACGCTAAGCAGATGTTGCGATTAGCTTATTATAAATAGCTTCTTTCCGTCTCATTATATGACCAAATCAACACTGGAATCCAATCAGTTATAATAACAAACAATCAACCAGATTAAAATGAGTTTTAAGAAAAACTCTAATTACTGTCAGACTTTCAAAATTTATATGAATATATATGAAACACTGGGGTTTAACAATGCCTTGGAAGAAGCAGTTAAAGGGTTAGTTCACTCAAAAAAATTAAATCATGTTTTTCTTACTAAACCTAACAATATAGACTTATTCTGAAAATGTAGTCCCTGTATACATTTCTGGAGCTTGTGAATTATGTTGCCAGAAGTACATCTGGCTGAATTTAATGCATGCAGTACAGCACATTCAGTGAGCGAGAGCAACTCTCTTCAAATCAACATGCATGATCACGTTCATTAAATTTGCTTAAACTTATCATTCTAAAGTGTATTTTACAAGCAAGGATTCTGACACAGCAACATGAAGCAGATACTTTAAAAAAGTTGTGTGTAAAGGCTGATTTATAGTTCTGCGATAAGCGCACCCTTATGCTACGGCGCAGCCTATGCATTAACCCATAGCCCTACTCCATGGCCGTCGACGTCGCTGACGTGCACCTCTCAAAAAATGTAACTACGCGTGACATCGACACGTAGCGCAAGCTCTGTAATTAGTCGGCTGGGCTAACTAGCGCTGACAAGTCTGGGTGGCACTAAGAACGGTGCGAGTGGCGCGAGCCCGATGGAGCGATTGTTTACAAGTGTGGAGTCCCGTGAAGGAGCAACGGATGGAAAGTTTTGCTTTGTGTTTACCTCTTAGTTAAAGTTGTAACTTTGTAGACCAACAGAGACAGCGTGCAGAAGTATGGAACAACAGTGGGAACAACAATGCTCCAATTTTAATATGATTAAGGCAATACTCTGATTAAGAGTCTACACTTGATTTTTGATTACCTTAAAGGACCACAGACACCTGTGTTGCGAAATGCAGAGTTTTTTTTTTCCATTTAACGTGCGGTATCAAATTTCATCAAAAGAGCACTGTTCCACCAGTCCTTACTTAATGCTCGCATCAAATACCTGTTTGTCATGGGGGCATGAATGAAATGTTCCTGAATGAAAGTGAAACTGCAGTTAAAGTTGAAAAATTAAAAATTAAACACCTGAAATTACATGAAACTCTGGAGGAAGCATGGATACCGTGGTGACACAATGACATTAATCGATCTATGTACTATAACATGTAAGACAGGATCGTGAAAGGAACATTCAAAAAGCAACTTATGTAACACCTTAATCATATTATTGTCTAATTCATTCATTCATTTTCTTGTCGGCTAAGTCCCTTTATTAACCCGGGGTCGCCATAGCAGAATGAACCGCCAACTTATCCAGCAAGTTGTTACAAGGGAGATGCCCTTCCAGCCACAACCCATCTCTGGGAAACATCCACACACACATTCACACACTACGGACAATTTAGCCTTCCCAATTCACCTGTACCGCATGTCTTTGGACTGTGGGGGAAACCGGAGCACCCGGAAGAAACCCACGCGAAGGCAGGGAGAACATGCAAATTCCACACAGAAATGCAACCGAGCCAAGGTTCGAACCAGCGACCTTCTTGCTATGAGGCAGCAGCACTACCTACTGCGCCACTGCCTAACCCATTTGTCTAATTCAGATTAAGGCAAATCATTAGATAACTGATAACCCACAAGTCACAAGCCCCAACCCTAGAAAAAAGGAGTTGAGTATTTTGATGACTTTCCACTGGTTAGTAGTTAGCTACTGCAATTTCATAATGCTAATCTTAAATTCATGCTAATAAACAAATGACCAAAGTAAATATATCAATGTAATTCAAATATATAAAATATGAATTGATGTTTACTTTAAACATTAATTATATTGTTCTATTAAAATATTTTTTTAAAAAATTTTGTCAAATAAAAGATTTTTATAGAGTCATCCACCATAATTGTGGCTCAAAAGTATTGGTTCAGGTATCGTTTTGGCACGGGTACCATTTTAAAAGTATCGATTTAGCACCGGTATCGAAATAACCCCAAACGATACCTAACCCTAGTCCTAAGGAGTTTGACTTGAAAAAATGTTCCAAAAACATTGAATGGTTTCATTTCTGTCAGCTTTGCCTTTAATTCAAGAATTAATAACAGTTAGAACATTGTTTTGTGTAATAAGCAGGATAAAGTACAGTACAATCAGGTGGTGAGTTTTTTTGCGATAGCAACCACCTGGATGTACTTTATCCCTTACTTATTACATGCTGTCTGGAATATTCAATTGATATTGCTCAGTTGTAACATTCCAAAGTATGTTATTCCCAGAAAACAACTGCTGAATAATACAGGCTCCTCTTGGAACTTCAAATCACTTTGACCATCAGTGAATAAATTCACATCCATATACTTACATCCTCATTCATATTTATTTGTATCTGCCTTTTTTTTTGTCACGTTGATGTTGTTAATTTTCCAAGTTGTATGGAAATGACTAAATTAACTACACCATTAGAACGAGTGAGCAGGAGGCAACCGGACTAATTGACTAGTAGTTAACCCTGCATCCTCTGATTAACTTCAGAATGTTGAGATCATGTCGGTGAGAAAAATGCACATTGAGGAAATTGTGTACCAAATGAAAAAATAATCAAGGGTATGGGACCAGATATAAATAAAAATATTACAACTGATTCATAAACAAAAAAAGACAACCTATTCCTGAATAGAAATACAATCTAAAATTGACAAT
Source organism: Danio rerio (assembly GCF_052040795.2). Taxonomy (NCBI): domain Eukaryota; kingdom Metazoa; phylum Chordata; class Actinopteri; order Cypriniformes; family Danionidae; genus Danio; species Danio rerio. The sequence continues at coordinate 12,587,612 of NC_141032.1, forward strand.
CACTTAAAATTGGAGTCAGATTGAATTCAGAGCTGAAAACAATTATAAACAAATTCTAAAAAAATAACAGAATTCTTTTCAGATGCGCTAGTAAAGGCTTATACACACTTTTCCTTTAACCATTCACCAGATTCTGTTGTTGGGCCTATAGAATGGAATATTAAAATATTTTTGATCTCACAATGAAACGTAATTATTTTATGTTTTGTCAATTTAGTGGCTAATTCAGAGTTTGGTCGTACAAAAATGTATGATTTCTAAAATGAGGCATGGCACTAACCCCCACCACCAAACCCAACCTTCATTGGGGGATGAGCAAACTGTACTAAAATCTATGAATGAGATTCTACGAATTCATAAAATTAGCAAGTCATAAAGTCAACATTAGTTTGGCACTATCTTGTGGATGAATAACATGTTGGTTAGTATATGCTCCAGTTTTGTTTCTGTCAGCTTTGCGTTTTGACTGTTTGGTGCCATCTTGTGAACAAATAATTTGCAGGTTATTGTGTACTCCATGCATTAGCTCTACTCTGCCAGGTTTGTTTTTGTGTTTAATTAAATAATTAATAAACTATTACAGCTCAGAACAATGCTTTGTGTCTAATATCTACATTTCGTGGCAAGTAGCAGAGTAATTTTATTTTTTTTTTATTTAGAATGAAGCCCTTTAGTCCTCCATTTCTGCTTTGTGTCGGGCTGTTGATACCCTGCAGACAAAGGACATAAACATGTCATCATATTGATGTTGTACCCCAACGTCAAGGGGACGTTGGGTTTTGTTTGGAGATAAAAACCGGGTTGACATCAGAACCCAATGTCAGACCGGCGTCACTGTCCAACATCCAACCTAAAATCCACCAAATATCAATGTCTAATCATGTTACAACTTGACATTGTGTGGACGTTACCACCATGACATCTGTCAGACGTTGAATTTTCGTCACTTTCCAGCACAACCTAAAATCAACCAAATATCAACGTAATTTGACGTTTCATTGGACGTCAAAATAACGATGCCCTTAGACACTGGCTTGACATTGAATTTTGGTCACCTGACGTCATGACCTAAACCTACCCCATTATTAAAGTCTTATGATGTTGTGTGCTTGCTGGGTATGCTTGTTGGGTTTTTTTTCTGCAATAACAACAGCTGCTATAATATAACAACTGATAACAATAACAACTGAATGTATTGTGACATTCCTTTGACATGTCTAACTCAACAAACTCATTTCCTATAAAATGAATATAGCTTTTACTACCAGACAAAAGCTCCTTTAAAGGGTTGAGGGAATATGCTGGGACATTAGAAGATGAACTGGTAGGCGCTCTGTGACTGCATGGGAGCTTCAAAAAGCCAGACTGTCCCAAATAATCACAAATGTTGGCATTTTTCTCTTCACCTAGACTCCCACCGAGGTCATCCAGGAATGAAATGAGCATCTCTGTATTGTACTGCCCAATTACAGGTTTATGCAACCGCAGGCCATCAGAGGATATTGCTTCACATTGTGAGGCATTTACATGCTGATATTTCAAATGCTGTATTAATCCACTTACAAAGCATTTTTACATAGAGGCATATAATATTGTAATATATGGACACAGAAAATATTTATTAAATTAATATCAGTCCTCATGGTGGGAATATCCAATATGATTCCTGCATGGGTTTCCATTACAGATCATCACTGAAAACAGAAAACAATCTAGCCACCTATGTGAAGGCTTTTTAATTTGAAAAAAAATTATGTAAACAAATTTAATTTGTTGACTATTATGGAATAACCAATATCCCTCCACATATGTATTATATTAATTGCTTTTTAAAATCTTTTTCACCTAGTGTTGTGTTTCCCAACAACATTGTTAGACAAGTAATTTTCTAATAAATAAATACACACACATACTATGGGCCCTATCATACACCCGCGCAGTGTGGCGCAAGGCGTGACGCAGTAGTCTTTTGGTAGTTTTAGCTTGGCGCAAGAGTCGTTTTGAAGTGTTGCGCTACGCTGTTTAAATAGCAAATGCATTAGCGCTCATTTTTGCGCCCATAGGTGTTCTGGTCTAAAAAGGAAGGCGTTCTGAGGCGGACCGCTGGCGTGTTGCTATTTTGAGAAACTATAATAGATTTTTCATTAGACCAAAACTAACCCGATCTAAACTCCGGTGCAGAGTTGCGCCTCGCTTACACACTACTTAATACGCACAAAAGAGCAATAGGCAAATATCTTTACATATGAAAACGTAAATATTAAGGATATATATAGGATATAATAAGAATAGATATAGAATATAAATATAAAGGATTAAAATATTACAAAACATATTATTTTCTAGCCTACATAAATATGAAAAACCACTGCTTTTATGTCTTCTTCATCTCAGGAGGCTTTTTCAGTTCATTCATAACATTTTGCTTTTGTATAATGTTATTATTATTAGCAGTATTATTTATTATATCCATATTTATATTTGTTTTATTAAAAACAAGCTTAGACTTGCCCACCTGCAGGTTTTAGACCATATTGGGCACAGCATGTGTTTTAGGATATAACTCAGGTTTTTAAAAACTAAGTTTTAAAACTAATATTTGCGCTTAACAAACAAAAATTATTTATTTATAGACAAATTGATTGCGTAAACGTTTACTTATCCAAGAGCGAAAGTGAAAGTGATCCATTATCTCTCATTCTCACGCAGTAGATGCTCTGTTTAACAGTTTTCTGATAAAAAACTGTTAACTGTTTGCTAGTGAAATGCTCATTTTTTCCACTTAGACTTACTTTGCGTCCTGTAAATAGCGAATGCACTGTTGGCGCGACGCAGCTGACTCTTAAAGGGAATGGGAGATGAGACTGTAATTGGTTTATTCTTAAAACACACCTATAACTCATTTAGAAAATAAACTCAACCCTTTTAGACCATGCGCCAAGCGCAAGGCGGATTTCCCATCCTTAAATTAGCAAAAACGCGTCCTGACACGCCCTGAAAGCGTATGCGCCCTGCGTTTTGCGCTTGGACCGTCAAAATAGAGCCCTATATATGTTTTTAGCTACCTTTACACTTTCTACCTGTAACTTCTTCAACTGGTTATGTTTTACTTTTTTAAATAATAAAAAAAGTAATATACAGTAAACTATTTGAATATATTATTAAACTACAATACACCACAGTTTAATGTAGTAAAACCAAACCTATACTACAGTATTTATTATCGTTTATCAATTTTCTATAGTTAATGCTGTAGCATCCAAAAAGTGTTGCAAATAATACATATCAAGGTCACACAAGGAAGACAAGGATGGTTATCTTTTAAGGTTTTTTTTTTTTTATAATTCAGATGATGCAGAGAAATAAAGCAGGCAAGTGGTGTTGTGGATTGAAAGCGATCTCACACACAGTTCACAAGGTAAACATCAGATCTTCAGTCAACCACCAGAATAGCTTAGTCACTGCCCTTATTTGTTGCATATGCATCCACAGATGCAGAGAGATATCCACAGAAGAAGGCGAGAGGGAGAGAAGGTGAGGTGAACCATCCAACTTTGATTTCAGCTAAAGAGTGAGTGCAGGAGGTGAGTACTAAAGATGTGTGGTGATTGCGCGTGCAGGTGCAAGGAATCAGTATTCTGGTGATTTATTATGGGTGTGGTAAGAGGTGGTTGGCGAGGAAGAACAGTGATTGGAATAAAAACGAGCCGAGGGTGTGACATTATATGTGTGTGTGTGTGTATGTATATATATATATATATATATATATATATATATATATATATATATATATATATATATATATATATATATATATATGAGCAATATCACACAAGTAGCAGTGCGATATGGCTGTATTTCGGCACTAGTAGGAGGCTTGCGTTGGCTTAAGACCGCAGGCCGAGTGCTTTAATGCCCCCACCAGTGCTGATATACAGCCATATCGCACAGCTACTCATGTGATATTGCATTTATACAACAGTTTGACTGCATAATCGTGTATAAAAAAGCAAATCAAACACAGAGAGACACAAAAACCCTTCTGTATAAGGAACTACTTTTTTCCTCCGCTCATTCACATCTGCAGCTGAAGTCAGAACTTCTACTACAGTTTTTCTCCCTCTAAGGACTTATTATGCTGTCTCTGTCGCCATCTTGTGGCGGAACTTCAACTGTCACTTTCTTTGGTCGGCACAGACAGGCAGATAGGAACTATCCTTATAAATAAACTGCATAGTTGCAATCTAAACATTCTTGACTAAAAAAGCCTCAAAAATACATGTTGTTGTCTAACAGCAGCAGGATTTGTCAAACTGTAGTGTCCTCTGCTTGTCGCTGTATGGGCAGAGTAATACACAAGGGTGAAGGAGGTTGTACTAGTGCTGTTATTTGCAGACTTTTGCATGGCTAGATTCAAGAACCAGAGAGAACTGTAATATAGTAAGTATTATAAGTATAATACTATCACAGCAATGCTTGACTGTGAAAGCTGGCTCACACTGTGAGATTTTTTATAATCCTAAACAATTGTAGCCTATCAGACTGCACAAACATGGCTCCCATATCACACTGTAAGATCTCAGCTGTCATAAGGTCAGACTGAACGACAATGAAGACGCGACAAACTTGAAAGAAAATGCCCCCAGAGTTTGAGGTCATCCATCCGTGAAACTTTCACTTTCCCGCATTTTTTGCACACGGCGTGTCTCAATAATAAAACCAGGAAGAAAAAAACTGTTTTGACATTTCCCCGTGGCCATTTGAATTGTTGCATGGATTGTGTCATGAATTTGGAGCTCCTATTGGTTCTTGGATTGACGCTCATCGCAGCTGTTGTAACACTGCAAGAAAGTGTCTGAAATCTTCTGACACGGCCAGAACTTTATTGGAGGAAAAAAATTATCGCAATGGGCTTTAAGCGGCTGTCAGTGAACATGTCAATCCAACGATCAAAGATCACTGATTTTAGCCTAGGATTTCAGGAATCTTTTAGGATTTCCCAAATTTATCTCAGATAACAAAATCTTGGCTGAAATCTTACATTGTGAGCAGGGCTTTACTTTCAATCACCCGATCACTGTTACCTGAATTCCAATCAGCCCTGCACCTGCACATCATTCCCATTTATTACTCCAGCACCATAAATACCCTCACCAGCCCTCACTCAGTGTCCAGTGTTGCACGCTCTATTCGGTCAATGTCAAATACACTATTTACAAGTTTACGTGCACTGTAAAAAAAAAAAGTTGAGTAAACTTAAAATAATTAGGCAACCTATCACACATAGCTTTTTGAGTTAACTCAACAAACAGGGTTTGAAGACCAGTGAACCCAAAATATTTTGTTGAATTCTTTAGTTCTCTGAACAAAAAGTATCATGTTCACCCAACAAGATATTTTTGTTTGCTGAACAAAAAATATCATGTTCAACCAACAGGATATTTTTGTTTGCTGAACAAAAAATATCATGTTCATTCAACAAGACATTTTTGTTTGCTGAACAAAAAATATCATGTTAACCCAACAAGACATTTTTGTTTGCTGAACAAAAAATATCATGTTCAACCAACAGGATATTTTTGTTTGCTGAACAAAAAATATCATGTTCAACCAACAGGATATTTTTGTTTGCTGAACAAAAAATGTCATGTTCACCCAACAAGATATTTTTGTTTGCTGAACAAATATTATCATGTTTACTCAACAAGATCTTTTGTTTGCTGAACAAAAATTTTCACGTTTATTCAACAAGATCTTTTGTTTACTGAACAAAAATGATTATGTTTACCCAACAAGATTTTTTTAGTTTACTGAACAAAATAAAACAAACTGATTCATTATGCATTTACTATTAATTTTTAGGATTCAAATTAAATACACAAGAATAGTCAATTCACTTTTTTTTATTTTTAACTGTGTTCAAATCACAATCCAAAACATTTGCATACAAAATCAGCATTTGACATTAGCCGTGTTCAGCATTGGGCTAGTTTGTACACAACTAGTACTGAATGTTTCCAGATTTGAAAAGATTGTACGCTGCCTCAACATAAAATAACTGGCAACCTTACTAAAACCAAGCTATTAGTGTGTCTAAACACTCAAACCAGGTGAATATACAATCATCAAATCAGAGTAAACCCTGAAAGCCACTCCATTCATACAGTCTTTAAAGTGTACTGCACTTTTGTCAACAAAGTACATAAAGTCCAAAAACAGACCTCAAAACATTGAAACAGTGGCACATTAGGAAGTGGTCACGGGTCAGTTGCCGTTACTGTGTGGAGTTTGAATGTTCTCCCTGCGTTCACGTGGGTTTCCTTTGGGTTCTCCGGTTTCCCCCACAGTCCAAAGACGTGTGGCACAGGTGAATTGGGTAGGCTAAAATTGTCCGTAGTGTATGTGTGAATGAGTGTGTATGAATGTTTTCCAGAGATGGGTTGCAGCCGGAAGGGCATACGCTGCGTAAAACAAGTTCATTGTGCTGTGGCGACCCCAGATTAATAAAGGGACTAAGCCGAAAAGAAAATGAATGAATGAATGAACTGAACTCTCGCAGATCATGTGCCACCAACCTCCATAAAACATGCTGAATCACTTAAAAAGTATATTTGAGTTCTTTTGGGTGTTCCATATTCAGTCTATACAAGAGGCTGAACAAGTAAGCGAAGGCTGCAGGCAGATGTGTGATATCCTGAAGTACTATGGCCTCCTCCAAGATTTTAGCGAGGTTCATCACATATTGCAGGGATGCAGAAGTGCCATTATCATCTTCCACCACAGTGAAGATTCCAATCCTTTAATCTCTGGTGCTGTGGTCTTCAGGGTCCGTGTCCTTATAGGAGATTAAGTAATGGGAAAATTAATTGATGTGTAATATTAATTACTACTTATTAATGTTATTACTATTATGCAAAGAAAATAAAAACATGTAATACTTTCGTACATACAAACAGTAACACTTTGAATAGTCTATAATATATAATAATTGAACAATATATTGACAACTTTTTAATATTTAGCAATTTTTTAAACTTTTATTTTACATAAAATTGCAAAGATTTACTTTTATTTGATACAGTTTCAATTGTGAAAGTTGTTTATTGTCCTGTTTAGAATATAACTGAGCCTTTAATTGTCATTCATAAGGGATTTATAAAGCATAAATAGTCCTCACTTTAGATTAGGTCACAACTGGATGAAGTTAAGCTCATAAAGCATATACTAACATACAAAGTAACTATTATTACATACCTTAATATTAGGATATTTAAATGTTAATTTGAATAGTTTATTAATCGTGTACTTAAGCATTCTGAATGATCTTAAAAACACCAACTGACCAAATAACTGGTTTGTAAATAATGCAATACTTAAATTAGTAATACAAATGAATCATTAAAGTTAAAAACATACAATCATTGAACACTTCATGTAGAGTTATGCTTAACAGAAAATAAATTAACTATTCGCTAATACTAAATAAATTATTTATAGCGTGCAGCTATTAAAAGTGTTACCAAGCAGACTAATAAATGTAGAATAGGGTATGAAAATGGGTAACTTACCAGACATATCTTGAGAAAGCAAGCAGAATTTTTACGAAGAAAAATTGGCAATCCCTCAAGAGCTGCTCTTTCTCGATCGGTGACAATATCAGTGACCTAAAGGAAAGTCATTTACAAAGGGTGTTTTACAATCTTATTGTTTTGTAAGTAAAAATGTACTTAGTACATTTAAATGAGCATAGTATTTTATTCATGCTGTTGAAAAAACACATGGCTTTATTTTTAAAAAAGAATTTTGTGGTTTCCATACAATGGAATTTGATAATGGTTGTGTTGGCAAATTTAGAAAAATGTTTAGTTTCATGTGACAATTACTTTGAGTTAAAAACTACAGCTATTATTTTCTATTTTCCTCTTTGAATGTATTCATTTGAAATGGTCACTCAAAACAAGTGAAACATCTGTTATTTATCTTACTTCCATCTCACAATCAAAACACAACTTGACACAATTAAAATTAATGCAAAAGGGCTGGACAATTAAATTGTTGCAATTACGTTTTATTAGACTGTATTACCTGAGCATGAAATTCTTGACAGGACAAAATATGTTGCACATGTTAAAAACATCAGACGGGTGTATAAGAAAAAAAAAATCTTATTGAGTACCTGCTCATCCATCTTGTTTAAAGTTGTATCCATCTCTGGACCCATTGAATCCCTTCTTTTCTGTAGAGTTTCAGAAGAGGTGCTGTATATTTATCAAGTCACTCGATTAACTGTCTCAGGAGATCTACATTACAGATCTGAGAAAACTCTGTGCAGATCTACAATATACAAAAAAAACATACATATTAATTTTTACACATATATATATATATATATATATATATATATATATATATATATATATATATATATATATATATATATATATATATATATATATATATATATGTGTGTGTGTGTGTAAATGTAAATATTTAAATGTTCAAATGCTGAATACAGATGTATTTTGAATTACCTATAATAATAATGTTGTTTGTTATTTTTAGCATTATCATTACTACCTTGAATGAAACCAAAGCAATTGCAATATAGTGACTTACCTCTTCCTTAAAGTCCAGGTTATCTCTCTCTCTAATTTCTTCCTGGCTAAATCTCAACAACTTCTTTTGGGCAAAGAGAAAAGGTTTCTTGCATCTGCTGGTGAATGACCGTCAAATTTCACTGATGATAACAAGTCTCACCTCCTCAAGGAAATCTTGCATTGAATTATGTCATTGTCAATATTTCAGTCCTTTTGAGCAAAAAGAAAGAAAAATATATATTTAGCCCTTTATATTTTTTATGTAAATAAAAGCTAGCTGACTGTTAAAGCAAGTTGGTCTGAATATGATAGACATTTAGTCGAGCTAACAAATCAAGCAATGAATTACATGAAAATCACACGATTTTCACACAAATTACACAGTTAAACACGTCACCGTTTGTTCCACTGGCTCTGGTTCGAAGGGAAAAAAGGTTATGATGTGCGCAATGCTGACAGCAATCTAGATAAACAGGACATAATGTTATATTTGACTTGGATACCTGATCTGGTATGTTATATGATACTCATTGTATTAATCGTGAGTTATTAAAGCAAATGACTCGATTGAAATCGCTATTTGTTTCAAATACATTCACTCTAAACTTTTATTGATGTAAATAGCCAAAACCAAGTGCACGAAACAAGTAACTCACGGCTAAATTATAACAAATAGTTCCGTATTAGGATACACGCGCACATCAAAGCCAACATATCAAATAATATAACGTTAGATGACAACAAAAAAAGACATACATACCTATGATTTAGCAGAAACGTCGTTGGCCTGCTCTTAACTAGGGATGGCTGACGTGAAACTGATGTTTTGACACAGTGTCGAGATCCCGAAGCGCAAGTGTTTCGAATCACTGCACCGAAGCATGATCCGAAGCACCCAAGTCACGTGACTAAAGTGTTTCGAAACACCTAGTCACGTGACTAAAGCGATTCAAAGCATCGATCAGCTTAGAAACGTTTCGAGACCTGGTGAATCCTAATTTGACTGCCAAGGTCTCCAAATTATCTCTGTCTCAAATGGCTTAGAGAACTGTGGGTTTGCTTATTGATTCTATGCTTAGCATGATGTTTTGGGTTCGAATCCCGACTTCGAAATCATGGTTTTATGTATTTTAATCATGTTTCTGTTTTGTGTAGCCTAAATAGGATACAGCTACAGTTACGCCAGCAATTTAGCATCATTTTTGTAACACTGTAAAACAATAATAAATATTTTTACAGTATGGTTGGGTTTAGGGTTTGGGTAGACATTAATAAAATACAATAAATGGGAAATTTAATGAATAATATAAATAATTCTTGATAACTTCAGGCCACCGTTTTTGATCTAGCAACAACCCTGTTTTAAGACAAAAACAAGACATATTTATTCACAAATTGTTTATTCGGATATCAGACCAATGTTGAAACAAAACGATACAAGAGCAAAGCATTACCAACTGGTATTAAAGCATTTTAAAACAACTGCTATTGACTGGCTTCGAAACCTACTACTCCTGCATGGATGTCTGACACCTTAACCACTGTACTATGTTACTTGAAGGATTCCACTTTCACAAAGTGGGGTTTAATCCCTCAATTTGTTCAATCGTTCTTTGCTGAAGCTGTTTCAGTGCAATATATATAAAAAATGACCACTAAATGTCACTGTAGAGTGAGGTTTCGAAACGTTTCGAAGCTTCGACACATTTGCTTCGACTGTTTCAGTGTTTCACGAAGCCTCGCTTTGCCCACCACTACTCTTAACCGCTCTATCACATCATTAATACACTGGTAAAATAGATCGGGCAGTCAGATGGGTAGCACATCGCACAAAAACATGTATACAATTATATACAATCGATTATGAAAACGATTGACACGTAGCTCCGCAGAAAGAAAGATGGTTCGTTTTGTCGCGCGCACGTGACAGGTACCCCCTGCAGTGAGCTATGGAAGTAAATTGCGCATGCGCCAGAAGCTTATAAGGCGCATGCGCCAACAAGAAGGGCACGCATCAACGCAAAACTAAGAATTTTGTATTAGTTCAACGAAATATTTTAAGTTTTTCACATTGAAGCACCATATTTGTTGAACAAACTAACTATTATTTGTCAGCATTTCAAATGAAAATATTTAAATTCAGTTAACTTATTAATCTTTGTTCAGAGGACTTTTTGAAAGTTGGCGTTTTTACAGTGTGTTCTCGTTCCCTGTTATCTTTAGTGTCTGTGTCTCTCCTCCCAACTGTGGTTTCTCCTCTGGTTGTCGTCGATCTTCATACCTGAATATCTATAATATTAATATATTGTTCCTGGCTTCTGTGTACTCCTTTGGTCCCCCGATTCATCTGGTCATCCATCTCCATCCTGCACATCAGCTACATTGAGTTTTGTTTATCCTTCCATCCTTTATGATAAACTGTTGTTATACTTTAATCTCTGGTTCCCATCCCATCTTGTGACAGAAACATTTTACTATCATATTCAAAATACTATAGTATTTTATATATTTACTATTTACTACAGTATTCTTTTCATATAGGTAGTATATTTTTAAAAAGGCTATACTCAAAGGTACTAACCACCTGTAAAATACTGTAGTAAATTATAGTAAAGGCCTATGTAAGAAATAGTACTAGTAGCATGAAAACAGATCCTAGTAGGCTTTACAGATCAAATATTAAACCTGAGGTTAAGAGTATAGTTTCTTTCTAACATGACATATTATTAGCTCATTTAAATACTGTGCATAAACATATGTGCTCTTTAACCATTATAAAGTTTTGTAGGGAACAATTCCAAAATAACAAAGCTTTGTTTGATATTTACTGCAAAAATTCTTACATTATTTTGAATCATTATAATGAATATAATATATGACTAGCTGGTTAGTTTTATTGTACTAGGTAGTTAAGCAGTGAGTCACGTTGTTTGGGAAAATCATCCCTGGTTAATTTCCAAACACATTTTTACCTCTCACTGTGTGCTGGCAGTTGAAAACAGCCTCATACTCATATATTACTGTGTGAAGCGCTGGCCCGGCTTCAGTCTCAATAAATCTTTAAAACGACCGTACAACAGAACAGTTAGGCTTGTTTGACGCCTGTGCTTTGTTTGGTTTTGTTCTAAACCTCTATTCAGTTTTAAAGATGTGCCGCCTTACCTGGACATATGGATGATGGGAAATTTCTCTCCTCCTTTTTTAGGAATCTTTGCAAATGTGGAAAATGCTAGTTCACTATAGGCTGAATATTCTTCCTTTTGGTTTAAATTGGCTGTACACCTATCTCATCAGAATACAAGGTTTTGATTTATGACATGGTCAATTATACTGTACCTGTAACACTGATCTCTATAGCTTTTAGTTTTTCCTCTCATTTACTCACACGTTCCTATTTACCGAACTTGTCAGTCAGCCTTTTTTATAACTAATTCAAGGGGAAAGTATGTAAGAGCAAGTATTCCACATTTCAAATCTAAAACACTGTCAATACAGACCTCCCTCAACTGAATTCCAGGACTGTACATTGAATGCAACAACACATATGCTGAAAAGTAAAAAACAAAAAAACAAAACACTTCATCCCACCCAACACATAACATCTGCTAGCTTCAGGCAGATGCCCAAAAATTGCTTAAAGCTCAAACATCCCAGTTTTAGTTTTTCTCAAACGATTTGCTCATTTTCCCAAACTCATAGTCTCAAAACAATTAACACAGCCATCTGGACATTACGCAGTTGTTCATATGTTCTGATTTCAAATGACAAGTTCTGTACATTGGAACACTACTTCCTAAATGTGTCAAAACACTTTCAAACTTATCCAATGATGTATGGATTCACTCGGGGATTTAGCATTTTTCACTCTTTGAGTTGCAGTTACATTGTTTTAACATACTCAGCAGGCACACAACATCATAAGACGTTAATATTAGGTTAGATTTAGGTCATGACGTCAGTTGATCAAAATTAAATGTCTAGCCAGTGCCTAAGGACAACGTTATTTTGATGTCCAAAAATGACGTCATATTACGTTAATTTTAGATTGTGTTGGAAAGTGACCAAAATCCAATGTCTGGTAGATTTCATAGTGGTAACGTCCACACAAGTCAAGGTGTAACAAGATGAGGCATTAATATTTAATTAATTTTAGGTTGGACGTTGAACATTGACGTCGGCCTGACATTGGGTTCTGAAGTCAACCCTATTTTCCAACCCAGGCTGATTCTGAAAAATGTAGTCCCATGAATGTTTCTCGAGGCCGCGAAGTATGTCCCGGGATGTAGGCATTTTCGCAGTTTTTTTTCGCGAATCCGCGAGAGGCCGATATATAAATTCTGAAGAGCATGAATTATGTAGCCAGAGCACTGCATTTTATTTTTTAAACGAATGCTATGGGGTGGTATAACGCCATTCCTTTTTGCACTTAACAGTTGAACGCTTACCCCCGTATGGACGGCTTTTTTGTTGTTCCAAGTTTGTCCAGTGGCTTGCCATGTACATTGGTACATTGGACTTGAGAGACTGAGAGGTGTTGACCGTGACATCGAGGTTCAAGTCTTCTACAAGTTCAAACACTTCCAAAAAATAAAACAAACAAGTAAATAACAGAGTGAGAATGTGGTAAAATCTGAAAATGTGGTAAAAATCAAGCTGCAGCGAGGGCTTATCTTTTTCTGGATTGCTTTTGAAAACACTGTCAGTTGGGTTTAGGTCATTTCCTCTCCTGCTTTTGCTCTTTTTTGATTTTCACAGTCAACTCCTATATTGATAAAAGATTTTTAAATCAGTTGAATATTGGTTAACAGGTTTGAGTACTTAGCGCCTCTCCTGGCTTGTTGGGTCCCACTTTATATTAATTGTCCTTAACTACTATATACTTGCATCAAAAAATAAATACAATGTACTTACTGTGTTCCTAATGTATTTGAGAACACTTGTGGTGCTCTTGAGTTGGGATAGAGGTTGGGTTAAGGACAGGTTTGGTGGTATGGGTAGGTTAAGGGTGGGTTAAGGTGTAAGGGAAGGTCAACAGTATATTTACAAATGTAATTACAGAAGTTAATTACAGATGTAATTACTTACAGATATTTAATCAAGCATAAGTACATAATAAATACACGTATTTACACAATAAGTAAACAACAAACTATTAATTCCTGTGTAAGTACATTTTAGTTAAGGCCACTTAATATAAAGTGGGACCACTTGTTGTCTGGATACCCAAAGAAACAGACATTTTCTGACAGGATCTGGCATCCAGGCTAGATCTTATTGATCTGGCATGGACAGTGTAATTTAACAATGCAGATTCATTTTAATGTATCACCATTACGTTATTACTTAAATGTGCCATATAATAAAACTCTGCATATTTACTTATTCAATTTAATTTTTCATTACTTGGCAATAGCTGAATAATAAAAGTTCAGTACATGTAAATGACATACCGTGAGCCTAACAAACCATTGTTTCCCTTTTCTCGAGTAAATTTAAGAAACGTATTAAGAAAAACAGGCCAATCAGAACAAAACACTAACTCTGACAACATAGGATCAATAATATCCACTTCATAGGCATTTGATTTGGTACATTTCTAATGTGGTTACATCAATAATAATTATCTATATGTATATCTAAGTACATGTAAGTCATAAAAACTCCTGCTTACCCCACTTGCATGGGTTGTTTAAATGTGACATAGGCCTGTGTAGACTGCTGTATAGGTGTTTTATGCATGTTTATTCACCATGTCATTTCACGCAGTGAAAGGACACCAATAAACTTCATTAAAGCATCTGTCTGCGAAGCTTCACAATAATTTCTGCATGTGCTTTCATATTCATTACAAAATACAGCTTTAAATACATATTTTTCAGCCTCTTTGTCAAGTAGTAGACTTCTGGTTAATAGTGTTGCTACAAGCAGTGATGCTACTAGCTTAACTACATTTCCAGCCTGATCTCAAGAGGAAACGTAAGTATTTTATGTTTTGTCAGTTTAGTGGCTAATTCGTACAAATTTGTATGAGTTCAGTCGTATGAAAATGTACGATTTTAAAAAAGCACCCAACCCCACATCTTAACCCAACCGTCATTGGGTGATGAGCAAATTGTACTAAATTGTACGAATTAGATCACTAAATCAAAAAGTTACAAATTGACGTGAGATTGCATTGACATTTCACTGTAGCATGTCGTTACTTTATAAATCAAATAGCTTTTCAGTAGCGAAGCATCTACACAAGCTAAATTTGCAGATCACAGAGGTGTGAAGCTGATGTTTGGCTAAATTAATTCTATATGATAATAACGAGAATAAAAAATTCTTCTTTATGTTTAACAATGGTCAAAAACTTTTTGGTGAGTTACTGCCACCTCTCGCTCCCGTCGTCAATCAATCATTGGTCTGACAAGAGAAACTTGCTTGATGGAAAGATGACTGTAAAGGAATTAATTTTAAAGCAGGACCATACCTCAAAGTACATGTCTTAAAGTGCCATTAAAGTGCCAAAAATTATATAATATTATATATAATGTGGAGTAATGTATAATATTATATAATGTAGAGTTTGCATGTTCTCCCTGTGTTTGCGTGGGTTTCCCCGGGTGCTCCGGTTTCCCCCACAGTCCAAAGACATGCGGTACAGGTGAATTGGGTAGGCTAAATTGTCCATAGTGTATGAGTGTGTGTGGAATTTTCCCAGAGATGGGTTGCAGCTGGAAGGGCATGCGCTGCGTGCTGTATAAGTTGGCGGTTCATTTGGCTGTGGCGACCCCAGATTAATAAAGGGACTGAACCAACAAGAAAATGAATGAATGAATATATATATATATATATATATATATATATATATATATATATATATATATATATATATATATATATACATATACATATATATATATATATATTAGTTTAATGTAAAAACAGCATTTGAAAAGTTTAACAATGTTATAGGGAAGTTATTCAATCATTTGCTGTGGTTATTTTATAATTATTTTCATAGTTAAACCTACGAGAACATGGGGAGACCATGCAAACTCCACACAGGCTTCAACCTGCTACCTTCTAGCTGAAGTGATCAAGCTACCCACTGCACCACCGTGACGTACCGGCATATATAATCATTTCTGTATAATTTCTGCACTTACCTAAGCCACATAATTAATATGCAGTTATTAGAGAGCATCTAACATACTGAATCAATGCAGTCTATGACTCTTTTAAAGTGACAGTTGACCCAGCAATAACAATAGATTTGACTGTACTTGTTCTAAATATGACAGTTTTTTTTCTGCTGAAACAAACACTTCAGGGTTACTTTTGATTTCTATTTTCTATATATATACATTTTTTGCCAATATACGTATGTCAAATTATACTTATTTTTTATTTCTTTAACTATCAGTAAATTGAAAAAAATCATATAGGGTGTGTAAATGATTTTCATCAGAAATTTACTTTACTGTGTTAAATTGTGTATTGTATTTTATTAAACCAGTCAAATTAAACACGGAACTGTACTGTATATCTGACTTTCCAAAATAACTGCAATATTTTCTGGGTAATGAGTAACAGCCTGCCTTCCAGCCCCCTTTATATTATTTATAATAAAAATATTATACATTTTTGCCAGTATTGTCCAGGTGGAAGTAGCTGCTATGAAGCCCACAGATCCAAACAAAATCTATAGCTATCCATGCCTGAAGGCAAACTGCACCAAGTCCAGATGGTGTGTGACCATGAAACTGTTTCAGGATCAGCTTCCCAAAGATGTTAATTATGTGAGAACACTTCCCAGCATGCTGCATGGCTCATTTTTGACATCCTCAACCTGAGCTACAGTACATACAGCAGAGATCAACATTTGGAAACTGTTTATGAACTTGATTATTTAATGTAAACCTAATCGATCAAATAAATTAAGTCACTTTGTTGTGGCTGATATGCAGATAGAAAATTTTTTGCATAATATTTTGTGATAACTAAATGATCAAAATTAGAGGATCTTAAATTAGATCTCGAAAAGCATACACAGCCACCTCTCGTGGAAAACAAAAACTGCAACAACAAAAGAAAGTATCTCCTGGGATGTATTTGACAGTCTACAGGAATGTATATAGTGGTACATTTTCAGAATGAGGCTGGGTTGCAAAAGTCAGATAGCACAATAGATAAATCTAATTTATACTTCTGTGTCAAGTGATCACCATACCCAACAGCACACAGCTAATGATAATATGAGAAATTATACTCTTGGATTCTGTCTATGTTGCTCTGTTATAGCACTTCCAAAATGCTAGTAGCCGGTGGAGTTTTTTGTGTGCAATTCTGCTTTAGAAGTAACGGTGGATTCAGGATTTTCATTTTAGGGGGGCTCAGCTCCTTAGGTAAAAAAAAATAAATAAAAATAAAGCCTAATATTACATTTATAAGTAGTAATTTAATAGTAATAGACTTAAAAATGTTTGTTTAAAATGGGTTGTATACTAGTATTCCACTGTATTACATAGACAGACATAGCCATTTGAGTTCTAAATGAGCCAAATAGGCTCAATCCATCTGTTTACTGTAGTAAAAACCACTTTCTTTATTCTAGTGCATTTTTTATTTCCATATATTAAAATATACAAGATTATCTATTTAAACAAACTGCAAATAAGCAGATATTATAACAATTTATCAATGAACACACACCTCGGTCTCTCGCTGTTCACGGCTGTGGTTATCTGATCAAATTTAAAGGGGACTGTTGTGACCCCCCCCCCCCCCCATAAAAAAACAGGCGCATAGCAACGCCCATGGGTAGATTTTCACTTCTATGAAGTGACTGGCGTGACCCATGGCGGATGCTTTGCATGTAGTTGTGCATTTATACTTCTGCATGCTGTTTGGGTTGCTCTGCAATAACACTTCCGAAATGCTAGCTGGCAGTAGGTTTTCATGTTCCTCGTTGTCAAGTTTCTTTGTGCGTGTTTTGTTTTTTCTGAATGCTATCTTAATATACAAGTAGCTAAAACTTGCTTGTTTAGAAGTAGGAAGCGGTGGACGTGCAGCAAAAGTTTCCATCTTAAACTTGTCCCACGGCTCTCTATTTTGAGAGATGCACGTTAACCATGGCAAGGGGTATGCGCCGCATGTACGAAAAGAAGGCATGAACTGGTGAACGTTCAACAACTTTAATCTCGAGACAAACACAGCACAAAAGTAACCTTTCATAGCTTCTCCACCAGCTCCCACAGTTTTTGTCCCCACCCACACTCATCACTGGTACTTAGACCACCAATCTGATCTTGAATGTATGTATGGTGTGTCATGGTGTGTATTAGGCTAACCTCTGTGTGGATGGATTTTCTGCTTTTACCAGTTTGCCCAGTAGCTCGCCGTGCATGTCGGAGTATTTGAGATGCAGAGTCTGATGAAGAATGGTTCCAGAAAGCAGGTAAGACAAAAACAAAAGCCAAAAATACAACAAAGAAATAAATAAAAGTGGAAAAGTGTGGTAAAATATGAAAACATGGTAAAAATCAGCCTGCACTGCTTTTGAAAACACTACGGTTGGGTTTAGGGAAGGAGGTGGGCGGGCCAATCAGTGCTTTTCAAAACACTATTGGTTGAGTTTAGAGAAGGGGGAGGGTAAAGGCATGGGTCAGTCAGTCGACAGTGGCCTATAGTAGAAGTGAGAACAGTAGACTAGTTTCTCACATGTCATCACTACTCTATCACCAGTCTTTCACAGGCATCACTAATCTCCCACAGACCATCACTAGTCTTCTCCCAGGTCTCTCATGGAGATCATTAATCATTTACAGGCATTATTAGGCCGTACTTACACTAGGTACAGTTGCCTCGAACCGAGCCAAAGCACGATTGTCCCCCCTCCCGTCTCCCCTTTTTTAGCATTTAAATCTTTGTTCTGACTCCATAAATATATTTAGAGATACCTCTAATTATATTTTGACTAGTCACAATTATAATTAGAGATATCTCTAACTGAAATTTTACTAGTCATAATACATTTGGAGATATCTTTAATTCGTCATATTTAGAGATATTTACAAATATATTTGAAGATATCTCTAATTAATTTACTAATAGTTGAACTACAGTTGTAGATATCTTGAATTGGATTTTTGACTAGTCAAAATTCATTTGGAGATATCTCTAATTACAATTGTGACTAGTCAAAACTCATTAAGAGATATCTGCAAATATTTTTCAATGGAAGTCAATGGAGGAATATGACTAGTCATAATATATTTGCAGATATCTCCAATCTGATTTTGTACTAGTACAATTGTAATTGCAGATATCTCTAATTGTCATTCTGACTAGTCAAATTATAATTATGACTAGTCTAAATATAATTAGAAATATAGTTAGAACGAGGTTTAAATGCTAAAACGGCTTGCCATACGCTCTCACTCAGCAGCACAGTGGAGATTTCTCTAGTTATATCCTTTCAGTCGTTTGATATGCAGTGACATGCAGTCAAATATTTCGCCAAACAGTCCTTAGGATGCGGTGACACGCAGTCAGATATTTCACCGGACAGATCCGCCACTTTTGGCACTCATAAACAATCATAAAGCTCTCGTGCTGCAGGAATGAGGAGGTTTGCTGAAGGCGCGTAGCTGTCGTGCAGTGAGGGGTTTGCGTCTTTAATAAGCTACGGCAGTTTGCGATCACTGAACAGTAATAATTAATAATAAATATATATGAAACAGCCCCTTAAAAGTCACGTCTCACTTTCAGTTTCGGGCTTTGGTGAAGTGAACCGCAAGCCCAAGTGAACCAAGCTCAGGCACACCTCTTCCAACCGGGCCAGGGCCGGCCAAGTGAACCGTGCCTGAGCCCGATTCAGCACACTCACACTTCTCAAACGATCCGGGAAACGGGCCTGGGCACGGTACGGATGGCATAGTGTGAGTAGGCCCTTAGTCTCTCACAGATCATCACTGATCTCTCAGACCATCCTTAGTCTCTCACAGAATATCTCTCAGACCACATCACTAATTTCTCCCAGAAAATAACAACCATTTTGGTCAGTTTTCTAATTTAAGTGTTTTTTTAACTGTTTTCTGTACTTTTTGTCCTCTTAGAATATGTGTAACTTATGCTTAAAATATGCTTAAAGAACTGCTGACTAACTCCTTTAAGAAAAACTTCAAATAGTACTAAGCAGTGAGCTCAAAACTTATGTGAAATTGTAGGTAATTAGAAATAGGTATTTTAAAATCCACTGTACAGTGCATGTGGAGGATTTGATCATTCATAAGATAACTGGAAGAGTTCCTGAAAGCGTTGTCTGTTGCTTCATTAAAAAGTACCATCCAATGGAAAAGTGCGGGAGAACATTCCTTACTTACACCTGACATCGTCCTGAACTACAGGTTCATTACTAGGATTGTCTGATGGAGCCAGAGGAGGAGCCGCGAAAATGAGCAGAGTCGAGCTTCCAATCAAACGCTTTATGTAAAATCAACTACGCCCCCCGAACTTCTCAGCATGCGTTTGCTGTCATATCAACACAAATGGATGTAATAACGTTAACATATATGAGGGTTTTATATATTCAATCGCGCCAGCTCCAGGCCGCAGCGCATAACTTACTCGCGGCGTCGCGGGCTGATTCCGGCTCGCATGCGGCAGCGCCTGCTCACTCGGCCGCCGCATCTGGCTCGATTGACTCGGGCTGGAATTGGGTAGTGAGTCCAGGCATCCGGAGTAGGTCCAGCAGAGGTAACATTAGTCAGTCTGAGCTCTAAGAGATAAGTCTCCGGCAGGCGAGAATCTAGCCGGAACTGTGTTTTGCTATCTGGGTGGCTAGGCGTGTATCAGCAAACTAATAAAGCCCGAAAAAAGCCCTGAACTTAGCGAATAAACAGTGTTCCACCAGGATGATGTATGTCAGAAACTATAGTTTACTGCTGAACTCATTTTGTCATGGTAAAATAACACAGAAATCGAATAATAACATTTCAGTCTACTTCAGTCTCCTGCCGAAGCTCAGACGCCGCGCTTTGAGAAACTGTCATTCACAGCTGTCAATCACGATGACACGCCCAGCATTAAATTACTGCTAAAAACAAACTGTTTACAAAAATGAAGATCTGCACCTATTTCAGCACAATAACCAGTGCCTTAATCGACCAGAACTATCTTTCGGGACATTTTATTGCAAGTGTGATATTTTTTTTTATTTGGGCTCAAGTCTCCTTCATTAACACGGAGGAGGCGGGCTTTATGACTTGTACTACAGCCAGCCCCCAGGGGGCGATCTAACGGCCGAAACCTTCACTCAAACGTGGGCTTGCGGCACACTTGGACTGCACAAACATGATACCCATGTCACACTGTAAGATCTCAGTTGCTTTATTGTCAGACAAAACAACAAAGACAAACATGGACACCCAAGAAAACTTATCCAGAATATGCGTCATTCATCTGTGACATATTCAACAACCCACACTCTGAATATTTACCTCACAGCAAACATAAACAATCTTTCAAGTGTTCACACTTAGCTAATGATTGATTATAAAGCCCTCAGGTCAAAAGATCCTCGGGCCTTGGGTTCCCTCTTGTTTGTAAGGTGAGAGGGCAGATTGGGCTCAGGTAGACCTTGAGAACTCCCCTGCTTATTTGTGGCTAATGATGAATTTTCTTTATGAAGGAAAAATACTGTTGGCTAAGAACTTGACTATGGAGCCAATTAAGTTTAGTCAATTTACTTATTACGCATGTCTGCAGATGCTGAGAGGAAGCCATGGTCAATCATAAGCATTTGATCCTCTCGAAATTAGTTTATAAATAAACTTCACATAGCGTAACTTTAGCTTTCAACAAATCTTAACAATAAAAGCACTGATTGCATCATTAAATTTGGTGCTACTATCAGTTCTTGGTTTAACACTCACTAAATTCACACTGAACTGAAATCTTCTGACACTACCAGAACTTCATCGAAGGAAAAGTTTGATTGCAGGAGCCATTAAGCAGCTGTCGGTCAAACCAACAATTAAAGATCACAGACTGTAGGCTAGGATTATTATTAATTCGGGGTCGCCACAGCGGAATGAACCGCCAACTTATCCAGCAAGTTTTTATGCAGCGACTGCCCTTCCAGCCACAACCCATCTCTGGGAAAGATCTCAATCATATATATATATATATATATATATATATATATATATATATATATATATATATATATATATATGAAAAGTTTCATTGCAAAACAAGATATATCTATTTTGAGAAATGTTAGTTATTTGACATTATTATTTAAGACATCAACAGTCAAGTTCATTCACAATTTTTATACATTAAACTATTACTTGAGCTCAGTGAAGGCAGGAACACAATATTCTTCCAATCCAGGATATTTTTTTTATTTAACTGTATGCTCATAAATAGTTCATAAATAAGTAAAAAAAAAAAAAAAAAAAGAAGCCAAAATGCAACATATTTATCTTAACATTGTCAAACATCTTAAATTAGTTTAAAAAATACATCATAAATATATGGAATAGTATATACAAAGATTGATTAATATTAAGATCTTGAGTTAGTTTTGGTCAGAACATATTGCAAAACACTATATATCCAACTTAGGCTATTTACTACTGTAATATTGTTACAGTAGTAGCTAGTGAAGCAAGTGAATCAATGTTTTATTTGATAAGTAAGATTAAGTTAGTTTGATAAACCACTTGTAGCTTGTTACAGAAAGAGTGGAGGCTCCTTCACACCGCTGCTGAAAATTAAACCTGTATGATCAGAGCAGGCGGAGTGTCACAGTTCTTGCCTCTGTTGCACAGAGTCCGTGATAAGATCGCCTTGCCTGTCATATTTAATGAATAATTTCACTGTAATAATAATAATAATACTCATCAACATCAGGGCCTGACCAGCCACTGTGGCTATAGTTGGGTTTCCAGTCACAATTTCACGCAAGAAAAAGAGAGCGCGCACGCATTTTAAACAGTTGCGCGCATCACAAACAGCTTTTGCTGTAAGTTATCCTCTCATTCGGTGTTCACAGAAACTATTTAAAGAATAAACTTACAAAACACACTTAGAAATGTAGCCTTGCAGACAGGTATTTTCTGATGGGGAGAAGCACAGGAAAAAAGGCAGCATTTCACTGTATCCCCTGGCCATCTTCTTGACATCAGTGGAGACTGACTCAGGATTATTTGATGCTGGTCCACTTTTGTAGCATTTGTGCAGTAGGTAGTGCTGTTGCCTCACTGCAAGAAGGCCGCTGGTTCGAGCTTCGGCTGGGTCAGTTGGCATTTCTGTGTGGAGTTTGTATGTTCTCCCTGCGTTCGCCTGGGTTTCCTTAAAGGTGCTCTGGTTACCTCCACAGTCCAAAGACATGCGGCACAGGTGAATTGGGTAAGCTAAATTGTCCGTAGTGTATGGATGTGAATGGGAGTGTATAGGTGTTTCCTAGTGATGGCTTGCAGCTGGAAGGGCATCCGCTGCATAAAACAAAAGCTGGATAAGTTGGCGGTTCATTCCACTGTGGTGAACCCAGATTTATTAAGGGACTAAGCCAATAAGAAAATGAATGACTATTGTTCCATTTCATTGTCAAGTCAAAGCCATTTTTTGGCTAATATTTTGTTTCAAGTTCATACAGATTATCTTTATTTTCGATCATCAATGTCAATAAACAGCACTTGGGTTCTCCACAGCAGCATCTTTCTATTCTGCTTCATGCCAGCTTTGTTATGCTCTCTCTTTTAGAGATAATTATTTCAGAACTCTGACAGAGATTGTCAACAGCTCAATTGTCCTCCTTCGGAATTAATTATCACTCTAGCTTGTTTGCTCGGTAATCTAGTTAGTCAATACCAGACAGTCCGAGCCAAATGTAAATTTCAGGGTTGGTAACAGCTGCCTACTTCATTTTACACAAAGAGGACATTTTATGGAAAAAGGAAATACACGGCAGCACATTTTGATAATGAATGTCAACATATATTTTTAGATGTACTGTAATAATATCAACTATGAGTGATATATTTTGTCATATAATAAACAAAACACTGTGTTGTAATTGCTGGAGGCTACGACATTTATTCTTGACTAGTTTTTGGCATGTTCTCTATAAGACTGCTCAACACTGATAACGTTTCTACAGGTTTGATGCCAATAAGGACTATGCATTTTGCATTTGCATTTGTTTGGCATTTCTAATGCGCTTGAAATGAAAATTTGATGGGCCCTGTGGTTACTTTGAATGCCATGTTAGTTTCAGGCTGCCACACGGTTTGAATATTTGACAATGTTTTGCTGCACAAAAAAAGGATTTCAGACTCTGTGTGAAAAGAAAATCTCATCAGATACAATCGGTTGCATTTTGACCTGTTTTGAAGCATAAAGGAAGATTAAAATTTAACAATCAGCTTTGTCTCTTTGATTTTTACCCATAAAGGTTAACAATTCAGCAGAAGGATAGGGTATGAAGAGGATGCACAATGCCTTCTTCATGCTTGCCTTTCTTCTTTGACACACTGATGTTGTCGTGCACATTATATAGCCTTGCAGATGTATTAGGGTTAAAGATGATATTTTCAAGTTTCTCAATGCATGATTTCCATTTCCTTTGTGTATTGGAAAAAGAAAATCTTATCCCCTCCTTTAACAGTGCCTTTTGTAACTATAATTACAATTATGGTTGTCGCTGGAGTTGAAAGTTCAGCTATAGTTTTCAAGACATGTGACATGTAATTACACAATCTAAGAAGGAGTCATCTCAACCCACAAAGTAATGACAGGCAGCGTCCCTGATGCTTTTCCCATTAACTGCATAATGCCCTGTCTGAAATACAATTCCCTGGTTATTTAGCCATCCCATAGAAACATTTCCATTAATTTTTTATATTTTTTTTACATAAAAACTTGACATGACATTTAGCTCTTAATAATAGACTAAATGCATCTCATTATAAAAAAACAGCATTCACTGATTTCTTCTGAAAACTATTTGGAAGTTGTAAAGAAGTGGGTAATTACTACAGGATTGCACGACCCCTGTATAATTGTACAGTAATTGCAGATGGTACTTTCTAACAGTTAGGAAAAAAAGTTTAACATTAGAAAACAGGCCAATTAAGTGGCTAACCTGAATAATATTCCAAATCATCAGTACAAAGAAACCCTTCATTCGTGAAAGGGAACATAGCGTACGCTTTGAACTTTGCAAGGCATGTCGTATGTTAGTTCTGGGGTGTTCAATTTGAGGAAAAAAGTTTACTTATTTTTTTAATTATTATAACGTTAAAACATATCTGAGTTGGTGAGCTTTGATATACCAGACTCATATTTGATCCTTAATTTGCAGGGAAAAGATGTGTAAACCAAAAAGTTCCTCTGAATTTAAAGGGCACCCATTATACCCCTTTTCAAGATTTAAGATTAGTCTTTTGTGTCCCCAGAATGTGTCTGTAAAGTTTCAGCTCAAACCACCCAACTGATTGTTTATATACCTTTCAGAATATTAGAACGTTCTGCTCTAAACACAATGTAGCTGTTTTTGTTGCCTGTGCCTTTAGTGCTAGTTCTCTCCAACCAAGTACACGTGCCTGTCAAAGAGGCACGTGCCTCTCAATATGTGTTCTTCAGCTGTCTTGCGTCCTCGTGTTCTCGTGTAATGTCATTATCAGCTGCCAAGCATTAAGTTCAGTTCCAATACTCAAGACCGCAAGAACAGAGGACGCATTAAACTTCCCGGATGTGTTCTTGATATCGAGGACGCACTGATGCAGACTTGAGCACCGAACTCGCTCTAGAAGTCCCAGAAGTCATTGGGACTCGAGATGGGAAGCACAGCATTTTATTAAGGTTTATTATTACAGTTCAGAGATATAACTGTAATAATATTACAGAAAAAAACGTGGCTCCTGATTTACCTCAGGAGCTTCCCTAAATGAAACGGTGAATATAAACATTAACATGGACATCTTTATAAAGGAATGAACACATTAAGGGTGTTTGTTTGCTGAAATTCGTATTAAAATCTGTTTTACTTATATTGTGCAACGTATATTTATAATGCTTTTATGCATCGTATATATTTTGAAAAGGGGAAAAACAATAAATGGTTACATGAATGCTGTAATGTTTAAATAATTTTCTATTTAAAACCAGTGAAGTTACCGTGACCATCAGGAAGAACGCAGCATCTAATTCCTCATAGGGCGTGTTCTCTGTTCTCGTGGTCTTCCGAGTTCGTTCTTCCGAGGACACCTGGCAAGTCCGGTCTCCAGAAGAACGCAAGTCTGTTCTCTGCGTTCTTGGAATTGAGAAACAGCCAGAGTGTGCCTCAATCTCTGCCTCGACTGTGTCAGATAAACAGCACAGTGACAGACATAAAGAAAGCAGATCTCACGTAACGTTTGTGAGAAATACTAAGAACTTTCCCTATGAATATTTGATGTACTTGTTGTGAAGTTAATTCAAACCTTTCAGCAATGATGAGTCACACAATGTCGTTACAAAGTTGATTCATACACACAGAGGACACACACACAGCGCGCACATTTAACTTTGCACTGTTTTTGCACAGCAAATGTGAAAGGATACACGTTAATATCTAATGCTGTATGGATATCCGTTATGTTAATGTACGGAATAAACCTGATCTAACGTCCACAAACCATTATTGAAGCGTCTTCTTTTGTATTGTTGTACTGACACACAGCTGTGGTGATAAATAAAATGGCTGTAATTCAATACAAACATGCACTGTTTTAAAAACGTTTAAAACTTGTAAAACTCATTCTTGATCACATTTGATGATTGATGATCACAGAGAGCTGAACAGATCTTTTATTCCCAGTTGCTTTGTACATGTCCTGTCTTGTAGACATGTTTATACACATTTCTACGGAGACTTGTTAGTACGTGACTGTCAATCAATACGGTGGGCGGGGAAACCGCACTCCTATGTTACGCTGCGGTGGGCCTCAAAACGAGAATGATTTGGATCCTATTTTAATGTCAGGAAGTAAAAAAAGAGACTTATTGTCTTTTTATTACTCCAATATGTCTGTGGATACACCATACCCAGGCCCGGATTGGCTAATCGGGAGGACCGGGAGAATTCCCGGTGGGCCGGTCCGTTTTTTGGCCGCGTGGGCCAGTGTCCCTAGCACCAGAATCTGTTGCTCTCAGCAGTCACACTATTTATATTTATTTATTTACTTGACCACAGCCTTTTTATTCATTATCTTACCGCAACTCTTCTCTTTTTACTTATTTAAATGATGATAAAACTCAGTTGTGACACCATACAGTATACAGCTGTTGTGGTCCAGCGGTTAGCACCTTAGGTTAAGGCGCCGCGGACCCGAGTTCGATCCTCGTTAGATTAATTTATTGTTTTCATTTTTATTGTTAAGACATATAATACTGTTTGGGTTGTTAAACATTTGAAGTTCTAAAGCTGCTGTTTTCTCAAAAAAAGACGTGATAGTGTCATTAGAAACTGATTTGGAAATGACCTTATTTTAATATAGTCAGTCGTGCACTGAGGTGGGCCGGTCTGAGGCTTGAAACTCCAGGGCTGAAAAGGTGTCCCACTCCGGCCCTGACTATACCTACAGATAATGCTGTCCAATCAGCTCACAAAAGATGATTTTCATCATAGCTGCATACAAGCTTCTCACACACAAGTTATCTAGACAACCAAGACTATCTATTGTGCACCACTGTGAACTGTTTTTTGAGCCGCTCAAGGTACTGAGCATAATCACAGAGATCGATTTGAATGTGGATTGTATTGACAATGCTAAAGTGCCCCTTTTATGGATTTTTGAAAATTACCTTTCATGCAGTGTGTAACACAGCTCTAAGTGAAGAAAAACATCCCTCAAAGTTTTTCTTTTGAGACGAAAAATATTTTCTATTGTTTAAAAGCATCAGGCTATTAATGCAATTACTTCATGTTGTTGTAGTCAAAAACATGGTCTCACTTGCATTTTTTTTAAGTTTCATGTTTATATGACATTTTTTTCAAAACAAATTGTGTTTACACATTTTCATGAAAATTGCCAAAAAACGAGGGGAACACGGTCGATCAGTGGTTAGCAATGTCACTGGTTCAATCCTGGCTGGACCAGTTGGCATTTCTATGTGGAGTTTGCATAACATATGCTCTTTCTGAAAATGTAGCCCTATATAAGTTTCTGGAGAGCGCAAATTATGTAGCCAGAGCTACGTATGGCTGCATTTTGTCTTTAAATTCAACGCAACAGTGTGGTATGACGCCATTTCTTTTCTCACTCACCAGCTGACCGCTTACCTATAATATATGACATATATACATAATATATTACATATAATATATGATGTGTCCCCATGCAAACTCAACTATTGTTGTTTAAGATGTTGGTTAATAGGATTCTATACCACTAATGGAATATTTACTCTTACATTACAATATATACATTTCTGGAGATCGCAAAACCAGTCCCAGGAGCTAATTTTTTATTTCTTTGAAGTTTTGTTTTTGCTAATCCATAGCAGGCCACTGTGCATGCATTTTTAGATGTCAAATTTCTCTTGCGAGTGGCATATTTGCCTGCTGTTCTTGCGTAAATCTACCAGAGGCCGTTGTCAACTGACTGACTACCCCCACCCCCCACAATTCCCTAAACCTAACCAATATTGCTTTCAAAAGCACTGATTAACCCGGCAACCACCTTCCCTAAACCCAGTCGACTGTGTTTTCATAAGCAATCCAGAAAAAGAAAAGACCTTGCAGACGTCTGATTTTACCATGTTTCCAGATCTTACCACATTTTCACCTTGATATTTCCTTGTTTATTTTATTTTTTGCCTTTCCTGCTTTCTGGAACCGTTTTTTACCGAATTAAAACCCTGTCGTCATGGTCAACTCCTTTCTGCTTCTGAAGTCTGTCATCATACATGGCGAGCTACCGGGCAAACTGGTAATAGCGGAAAAGCCAACATGGGCTCATTCAGAAAATCTAGTCCTATATACAGTATGTTTCTGGAGATCACAAATTATGCATTTATTTATTTATATTTTTATGAATGCTATGGGGTGGTATGACAGCAGTCCTTTTCCCGGTTACCGGCTGACAGCTTACCTCCTTGTAGACAGCTTTCCTGCAGTTTGTCGCGTTAGCTTGCTATCTACGTCAGCGGACTTGGAATGCAGAGAGGAGTTGACCACAACGACCAGTTTTGAATATGTTGAAGAACCGTTCTAGAAAGCAGGTAAATAGAAATTCAAAAACAGAATACAAAAAATAAAAAACAAGTAAATAACAGGGTGAGAATGTGGAAAAATCTGAAAACGTGGTAAAAATCAGACGAGGGCTTTTCTTTTTTGTAGATTGCTTTTGAAAATTGTTAGTTGGGTTTAGGGAAGGGGGAGGGTTGGTCAATTGATTGGTTGGTCAGTCAGTCAAAATAGGCTTCTGATGGGTTTGTGCGAGAACAGCAGACGCGAATGGCACTCGCGAGAGAAATTTGAGATCTCAAAATGCCTACACAACCGCCTCTTATAGAATCTTGAAAACACAAACAGCAAAAAATTTACCTTCTATGACCTATTTTGCGGTCTCCAATAATTTATATACAGGTACGTTTTCAGAATTAGCCTGCCCTGGGAAAAGCTGTCCACATGGAGGTGAGAAGTCAGCTGGTAGTGCAAAAGACACAAAAGCCGCCTGTGGCGTCATATTAACCTGTAGCGTTTGTTTTTAAGATGAAATACAGCCATACACATCTCTGACTACATAATTTGTACGGTCCAGAAATGGGGGTAAGTTTTTACAATGAGTCAGTGCTGTTTACCTTCATGGTTGGAACACAGTACCTGACTGTAAGTGCATTTCTGTAAATTTTAATTTCTTTGAAAAGTACTGGTATGATAACCAATGCCACAGTTAAGGCATTTTCTTAGAAGAAAGTAGATGTAAACACCAGTAGATACATTTTCAGAGTGACGTCACTAAACTTCCAAAGCATAGGGTGAATGAGAGAAGTGATCATCTTGACAGATCTAGCAAGGATGTGTTGACTTACATTCTGAATAGAAGGTGACAAATATTATCACAGGATAAAACACAAATTAATACTTACAGCACCAAAAAAAAATGCAACTTGTAAATCGGTTTTACAGTGAACTTTTAATGTTGCTTATTCAGATTAGATTGACAGGGACAAGTATATATTAAACAGTGAATCTACCATTCATTCATTCATTTTCTTTTCAGCTTAGTCCCTTTATTAATCAGGGTCGCCACAGCAGAATAAACCATTAACTTATCCAGCATATGTTTTACAAAGCGGATGCCCTTCCAGCTGCAAACCATCTCTGGGAAACTTCCATACACACTCATTCAGGATCATACACTATGGACAATTTAGCCTACCCAATTCACCCCCACCGCATGTCTTTGGACAGTGGGGGAAACCGGAGCACCTGGAGGAAATCCACACGAATGCAGGGAGAACATGCAAACTCCACACAGAAATGCCAACTGACCCAGCCGAGGCTCGAATCAGCGACCTTCTTGCTGTAAGGTGACAGCACTACCTACTGCGCCACCGCATTGCCGTGAATCTACCAATTAAATAATATTAATAAAGTACATTTATTTGAGGCTAATGGTAATTTGATTACAATTTCCAAAGTTTTTATTTTATTTTATTTCAATTTTGTAATCCCATGAAATAGTCAACACAGGATAATTAAAAAATGTAGCTCTATATACATTTCTAGAGATCGCAAATTATGTATCCAGTAGTTTATATGGCTGCATTTTATCTTTAAAATGAACACTACAGGGTGGGATGATGCTGTTTATTTTCGCACTTACCCGCTGAGCGATATAGTTCTTGGCATGCACATAAAATCACTGTACATTTTTGAACCTGACAATTACCACAAACTGTGGACATGTTATTGATATATGGATTAAATAAGAGAGCCCTCAAAACAGATCACTGGAGAACATCTTTACTTTCTAAACTGCCCCTGATATTGCTCTGTAGGCCTAATTGTGGTGGGGATGTTGTTGACAGCATTATAATAAGGACACAATTGTCAACAGCATCAAAGGCTTTTGTTAGGTCTAATAATTATGACTTCAACATCTCTTCTGTTGTCCAGTTTGACAAGTATTTTTCTTGACACTAAAGCCAAATTGCTTGGAAATCTAAAAGGACTGTGATGGGTGGTAATGAGTTGTTTTGCCTCTTAAATGTGAAAAGTAGTATACTAATAGGTGTGTAATTGTACATTTTTGAAAGACTGCAAGCCTTACAAATAAGTGTTATTACAGTCTCTTGTGCCCTTAGGAAACCCTTATTGATGCACCTATTTATGTAATATGTAATTTAGCTAGGAAGACACTCAGTGGTCTGAGGAACATTGCCAAAAACGTTTGGTACAAACCAACAAAAATCATAATTTTAACCATAAACTTACACAAATTTTACTATTCATTGTTCAATCGCCATCAAATCCAACTAACACATATTCAAAAATGACCAAAATCTTAAAATGCCATTGGCTTTTTTAGGGAAGCTCAGCGAAGCTGGCTCAAAAAAGTCCCCTTTCCTACCTAAATGTCCTGACCCATCACACAAATATTTAACAATAAAAGAGTTCTTTATTTTACTATATTACATTTTGACATAACAGCAATAAGCTTCCTACAGTAAGTCATGTAATAATTTGCAATTTCTGTACTTTTTCTACTAAGGTTATGATAAAATGTCTTGTACTCATTTAAAGTACAGTAGCTGATTTCCATTATTTCATTCACATATTATGTACTTGTCAACTCTTCGCATGTTTTTTTTTGCTTGTTTTGTCTCTGTTACTTTCTTGGTTGTGAAACAAACAATGAACTAATTTAGCACTGCTAACTTGAGGACAAAATAAGTGTTAAATACCAAACAATACAGAGCACATGTGCAAAAAGATGTCATATGCACTGTTGGAAAAAAAAAAAACTGCAACATTTTACTTGAAGAGGGGTTCATATGAAACCTTTACAATCATGGCATGTCATGAATATAAAAGAGATCATTGGGTGTCATGAGCTCCTCTATGACATTTTAAATGCAAAAGTTACATTGTTGATTTTTTTTTGTTATTACAACTTGACATAAACAAATAAATCATTAGTGAAGTTTCATAAACTAATTTAGAGAGGAGCATGTGATATGATTGAGCACGACTGGCTGCTCATCTGTAATCAGTAGTAATCCTATTGGAGTGATCCAAGCTTACAATAAACGGATCGTTTTTCCTTACTGCTCTATCTTTGTTTTGGAAGAATCCTTCCTTTCACCCCATCTACACCTTTTCCTCATTTTTCTTAGGGGAAGCTCTCGAGACCTATATGATCTCGGATCCCCTTATATGCTTATTGACTGGGCGGGAGCCTTGGGCTCAAGTATCTCTGAGCTCAGGGTCCTTTCCTGGAACAGCATGCCAAACCTGCTATTAACGCTAAGCATATCTATGTGGGAACTCTTGAAATGGTCATGGTCTTTGTCATGACAACTTTACATTACCAAGACTCTAAAACCTGTCAGTGTTTTTGTCAAAAGTTGTCATAAACATAATTGTCATAATGCCATTATACTTGTGTGATAAACAGCTTCATTTATATTTTAACCACAACAACAGTAGTACAAATTTAATTTCAATAAATGTCATTTTAAAAAGGACACTATTCTTATAAATAAACTGCATAATTGCAATCTAAACAACTACATTCTCAACTAAAATAGCCTTAAAGTACATTATGTTGCCCCACAGCACGAATATGTGTCAAACTGTAGAGCGTCCTATGCTCGTATGTGGGCGAAGTAACACACAAAGGTAAAGAGGTGCTGTTTGTTTGTGTGCTGTTACTGGCAAAATATCTCATGACTATCAGCCAATCAGATTCAAGAACCAGACATAACTGTTTATATATATATATATATATATATATATATATATATATATATATATATATATATATATATATATATATATATATATATTAGAGCAGTCAAAATTAGCGCGTTAAAGCATGTGATTAATTTTACATATTTAACGCATTAAAAAAAATAACGCAAATAACGCACTTGCAGTTTTTTTTATTTCCTGTTGTGGCCGACGTGTGTTTAGGGTGCATAGAGGTGACCAAGGTGGGCGCCTTGGGCAGCAGAATAGTGAGCAAACCCCCCGTCTTCACTTTCATTTGCTACACCTACCCTCTCCCTCACGGTCCTCGCTTTCATCAGCAAAAAGGTCACTTTCTTTTTCACTTTCAGCCTAAGGGCAGCGTGGTTGCCGTTTGCTTAGCGCACCAGTTCAGCTTGCCCCGGCCCTACGCGTGTTTGACGTGCAAAGAAAGAAGACCAAGGATGCGATTTCAGGAGAAAGTTACAGTATAAAATAATTAATGTCGCATCACCAGGCTATCCTGCGTTTCCTCCAGAGTTTCATGCAATTTCGGGTGTTCCATCTTTAATCTTTAGACTTTAACTGCAGGTCAGCAGTTCACTGTCATTCAGCAGATTTTCATTCAGGATGTTTTAATGGAATTTGATAAAGCATGGCGAATGGAAAGAAAAACCTCTGCATTTCGGGACTCGCTTAATACTTTAAGTTATCAAAAAATCGCTGCTTACATGGTACTCTTAATTCGTATTATCTTAATCATAAAAGTGGAGTATTGGTGTCCATGTAAATTTACTCAGTGAAAATGGCAGATGAAGTCGCAAGTTGTCAAAAACAGCCCTTTTCTTTGCCCTATTCTCTAATCTGCGTCCATGAGCCCTCACATTTCATAAGTTTCATGTTGCTGTTTCAGAATCCTTGCTTGGAAAACACAGCCATACTTTAGAGCACATAGTTTAAGCAAATTTGATAAACGCGATCGTGTGTGTTGATGAATCTGAAGGGATCCCTCCCTCGCTCACCGGGCCCGTTGTATTGCGCGCGCATGTGTGTGTGTAGTCCACTTAGAATCCAACATGTAAATCATTTTTTTTTTGTTATTGGCTTTGATTGTTTTGAAATCCAAATGGCATTTAATGCCTGTCCTTTTATTTTTGCAATAAATACGGAGTTTTCCGGATTAATCATGATTAATTATATTTCGTGATTAATCATGATTAAATACAAAAAAATTGTGATTAATTACGTTTTTAATCATTTGACAGCCCGAATATATATATATATATATATATATATATATATATATATATATATATATATATATATATACCAGTAAGGTGTTAAATTACAGTTATGTTTCCTAAAGGTATCTGATTTAAAATGTATATTATCAATTTGTTTAAATACAAATATCCATTATTCTTTCTGAAGTTTATATCTCTTAAATTGTAGCAAAAGAGGTGCTTTCCTTGGCAAACAGCAACAAAAACAAAAACTACACTTATTTCTCAAGATATGTGGACTTAAATTCAGGATTTAGGGATTGATGGTAATGCTGTATATGTAAGTCTTTTTTTCTGTTGCTGTTTGATAATAACCTCAGGACAGACACAGTCATGCACAGTCGGGAGCATGTTAGGTTTAATGTGCATTCTCTGACCAGAGTTGTACGTTTCTTGTTTTTTTTTTCTTTCCCTAATCCTTTTGAAGTAGGTTGGGTAAAGGAGAGGAGAAGTAAAGAGACAATTTAAAACTAATTTAATGGAGGTATCCCTCCTCCCTCCTCTTGCCGTGTCTCTCTCTAACTCATCCTCATGCAGTATTAACCAGACTCTTTCTTTCTTTAATCACTTTCTTCATCATAGCTGTGCTTTTGCTGTGGGCTCCCCAGTGAGGGGCCGGAACCCAAGCAGGCTCCCTGCGGTCTGCTGGGATAAATTTAGCTCCCAATACATCAGCGGCTATAGCCAGAAGCAGTGACAACTGACCGGACCGCTTTGCCAGAGCAGTGTTGGATTGTTTCATCAATTAGCTATTGGCTAGTGCTGTGGTCATTAGGGAAAGTCCATAAAACACAGACACCCACCCTTTAGCTATGCAGATGAAGAGTAAAGTGGGTTGAATGGGTGGAGAAATTAAACTGCTCTGTGAGAGCAAGTGAATTTGATTCGAGCCAAAATCATAGTGGCAGTATCCATAGGGGGAACCTTTGTATTATATTAAAACCACATATCCTGAAATTAATGCATATGCTTTACCAAGATGATACACCAATGGCGATGAGTTGAATGTTAAGCAGAGAATACTGGGGGTTTTACCACTAAAGGAATCATACAAATTAGATACCAGTGCATACGTAATACGTTTACGTTTATGGTGAAAAACAATTTGCAATCACCCTGAATAAATGAAAAATTAGACTGTGGCGGGTAACTTATTTATTTACTTTTTCTCTTGAACTTACTGTGGCAGTCTTGAAAATGGCAACACACATGCTATATATTGCACATACTGTATAATGCAGGCTAGTATTTAAATAACCCTTGAATGGTGCTCAAAGATTAATGCTTTATTGATTGTGGAATCATGTATACTAAATCCTACGTAAAAAGCCCCGCCATACTCATGTCATTTGTTCATCTGTTAGGGTCAAGTTTCTGAACAATTAATTGCTGTGAATATTTAAAACACCTCTTCTTTATCTACCCCTTATTCTATCACGGATGCCGCTTTGTTATGCCACAAGATGTTATGCCCATCGTGCCCCTTTAGTTAATACTGTGAGCACACTTGTTGAATGATGGGGCACCGTCTTTGGCTCTTCAATACAAATGAAGAAGTGGATGCACATCACCAACATATTCCTATATGTATGGGTAGGGAACAATTTCAATGGCCAACATTTCATGGTTGTTTAGTAATTACTCAGAGTAGACCTAGACCCACCCCCCCCCAATGGCAGAAAAGAAACATACTTTAACAGATTGTAAGCATCTGATCATTGTGAGAAGCTAGAGGTTCACATAATCTTGGATCCGACCCTAGTCATAAGCAGAAGCAGGTTGTCATCAATGAGTCAATGGCACAGGACTGATTCCTGCAGATACCCAAGTGATTGATAACTCGATGCATTGATCCCATTGGCTACTCTAAACAAACACCCTGTGACTAGGGCCAGACGGAATCTGCTGACAATTTTTGCTATTTCTGCTGAGAATTTTGGTAAAAATCGGTGGATTTCTGCTGAATAATTTTGGGAGCATAATAACTAAAACATTAATATGTAAAATATAATATAATATCTTTTCAACTTTTATTTAATGTTTAAAATGCAAATCTAATTGGATTCACTTTATTTGGTAAACAAAGTAAGTCTCTCATATAATATATCTACTAAAAGAGAAAATATTACTGTACAAACTGCATTGAACAAATCAGATGAACATTTTCATATTAGTCAATAATATTACTGTAAATAATTATTAAAACTGAATAAACTTACATTTACTCAAGTAAATAAACAGAATTAATGATGGGCTAAAAATCTGCGGAATTCTGCGCATGCAGATTCCATGTGGGCCTACCTGTGACTTACTTGAACCTGCATCTTATCCACTATGTCCACTATGATAGTCATAAATTCTCATGAATGCTCATCATACTCAAGCCATCTGACATCTTACACTGCAGCTCTGCCCCTTTATGTTTGGCCAAAGGAGAACTTGTTACCCTGAGTGAACTTGTTTTCTCCCAAGATTTGTTCTCCGATTCCATCAACTGGTGGGGTTTTTGATTCCCAAAATAAGACCATTAATTTCAGCATCAAAATAACACTGAGACTGACCAAAAAGGAACAAACTTTAACAGATGGAAAGCATCTGAGTATCATTACAAACACATAAACTGTTGTAGCTCTGACTTAGAGTCATCATTCGGAAGAGGTTCACACAGTCTTGGATCCAGCCCTTATCCATAGCATATAGTTGTCATCGATGATTCAAGAGTACAAGACGGATTTTTGCATTGATCCCATTGGATAGTCTGAATAACCACCCTGCGACCTACTTGAACTTGTATTTTATCCTCAATGGATAATCATGTATTCTCATGGATGCTCATCATACTCAAGTCATCCGACATTTAACGCCCCAGCTTTGCCCCTTTATGTTTGGCCTGAGGAGAACTTGTTATCCTAAGTAAGCCTGGTTTCTCCCTAAATTTGTTCTCCGATTCCATTAATTGTTGGGGTTTTGGTTCCTTGCCACTGTCTCCTCTAACTTACGTGGCTGTGGCTGCAGGAGTTACTATTCAGCAGATCGCTCCCCAACTCTGACATTTGTATAAAACTGAACTGAATTAATTAATTATTCATTTTCTTCGGCTCAGTCCCTCTAATAATCTGGGGTTGCCACAGCAGAATGAACCACCAACTTATCCAGCATATGTTTTACACAGCGGATGCTCTTCCAGCTGCAACCCATCACTGGGAAACATCCATACACACTCATTCACACACATAAACTACAGACAATTTACCCTACCCGATTCACCTATACCACAAGTCTTTGGACTTGTGGGGGAAACTGGAGCACCCAGAGGAAACCCACGCGAACACAGGGAGAACATGCAGACTCCACATAGAAACGCCAACTGACCCAGCCGAGGTTTGAACCAGCGACCTTCTTGCTTTGAGGCGACTGTTCTACCCAATGCGCCACCATGCAGCCCCTGAACTGAATTAAACTGAACCAAACTTTAATAGTGACATTTGTATTAGAATACCTATAAAAAATATTAAATATTAATATTGTACTAAACAAAATGAGTTTATATTTTATTAGAACCTGGCCAGCATTCTACCATTATTCTGCTTATCTGATATGCTGGAATGTGTCCACAATCTAAAATATTTTAGTGCCATAAATTCTCTTTTTCTCGTTTGTTCTAATCTGCTTTGACACAATCTACATTTTAAAAGTGCAATAACTATAAAGATGACTTGACTAGCTAAATCAAATCACATTATGTATCACTTTAGCAGTCTATTGGTGGACTGAATACAGGAAATTAACCAGAAAATATTTCCATATCAAAGGAATAGACATACTTTGTGAAACACATTGGTGGGGCATATCAATTAGCCCCTCCCCTTTTTTAAATAGCCAAATTCATGTTGTTTATATCACAGTTCTGCCAACCAGAGCCAGCTACAGCACAACCAACTCATATTATATCTACAGTCTATAATAGCAATAGTGACCATTATCAGCCACAGCTTTAGCATCTTAAAACATTTTAATTCAAGAGAGCATATGATTGGTCAAACGATCTAATGAGAAGCCGAAGAGTGCAGTGATGACATTAGAATGATTCACATTGATGGGAAGTGCATGCATCTGCATGTTTTGAGTGCTTATATATTCTAAATACAAATTTTGTCTTATTTATTTAAACCCTGGTCTATAGATAAATTATATTTAAAACAAAAAAGCTTTTGATTTCATGGCTTTAATGTCTATAAAATACTTGCTGTGTTCTCTGTCTCTTTTGGACACATATTTTTACAGCTGGTGTTACTGTGTTTTCCCTTACTGGCATCCTCATACCGTATAAATGTCAGCTCTTGCTTACTTTGTGACCCAGCCTGTCACTACTATGCAAGCTCAAATGAAGCTCCTTTCATGTCATAGACTTCTCCATCGTGGCTGAGATGAGACTTTGAACATCACAGCTTACTAGCAGGCATTTCTGGCTGTCGCCTGGTGCTTCATGCAGTGGATATGTACTCAACAACCAATGGGCAGCAGGGAGATGCAGTAGGGGACACAACCACCAGAGGACACTCTTACCACCTGGAAGCACGTGCCGCTCTAGATTCAGCAATTACCTCGATGTTTAGAAGCTAGTAATGGTGCACAAAATAATTTAGGGGTTTAGTAAGGTGATATAAGAAAACATGGCTGTAATATTTCAATGATTTAAGTTTGTTTCTTGTCAGACTGTGCAATTTGATGACAATGAGGTCTTGGGTAAAAGCCAAAGCAGACTGTACTGCATCAACTGACTTTAATGTCAGACTGTACAACATCTTACAATTTTCACGCTGTGACTAAGTCACAACTGACAACATTGACTGGACGTTTTGACACATTTTGACACATTAAACTAAAATGCTACTGCACAAACCAAAGTAAGCCCATGTGTTATTGGCAATGCTTTCTGTGGAAAGAAAAAAATGTTAGAATGTCTGGATTCTGCCTTCGCTGGGTGAGGAGAAAAAACTGAAAATGTGGACTGACTGCTCTTTCTTCAGAGTGAGCATGAGATAGGAATTACTCTTGAAATGTGAAGGGCATGCTGAGTAA
The DNA here is from genome assembly GCF_052040795.2 of Danio rerio. Taxonomy (NCBI): domain Eukaryota; kingdom Metazoa; phylum Chordata; class Actinopteri; order Cypriniformes; family Danionidae; genus Danio; species Danio rerio. The sequence continues at coordinate 12,626,533 of NC_141032.1, forward strand.
TGACAGCGTATTTATGTTGCACATCAAACAGACGAGCTCATAACATATTTATTGAACATTTCCCTCGCTGGCTTACATGCACACCTACGTCAATGGCTGTACAATGGCTTGCGTCACATGGTGAAGTCACACTGTGGCCATGACCTAAAAATTCCTGACGCTGTCAGGAGTTCACCGGTAGTCATGTTTCATCATAAAGACAATTAAAAGTCTGCCAGTGAACATTTTGTGTGGCTCAGCATCATTTTCAAATGATGCATACAAATATTTTCTTCACACATCATGCTTTGTATTTCATCTTGTGCATTCTTTTCAGTGACAGCGGTCTCTTTTGTAGAAAATATAAACAAATGGAAGATGGAAAGTAGTTGTAAAGGGCACATATGATGTAAATAATCTTTTTAAAGCTGTTTGGACAGAACTGTGTGTAGGTTTAGTGTGTCCACGGTCATATTGGGGTGATAGAAACACAATAAGTCTCTTTTTTAAAATTGCCTAACGTTAAAATTGGATCCAAATCTCTCCCATTTTGAGGCCCATCACAACGAGACATGGGAGTGCGCTTTCCCTGCCCACCGAATTGATTGACAGCCATGTATTAACATGTCTCCCTATTAACATGCATAATCATATCAACAAGACAGGATGTGCGCAAAGTAATTGGGTTTAACAAATCTGTTCAGCTCTCTTTGAGTATCAATCATCATCAAATGTGATTAAGAATGAGTTTTACAAGTTTAAAACGTTTATAAAACAGTGCATGTTTGTAATAAATAACATTGATTTTTCCGTCTCTATCACCATAGATGCATTTCAGTACAATAATAAAAGAAGACGCTTCAATCCTGGCATGTGGACATTAAACCAGGTTTATTTCGTACATTAACATAACGGATATTCATTCAGCAGTGTATGTTAATGTTGTACCTGAAAAATGCCAGAACACTGCAGTGTGTGATCACAGATGGAATTTTTTGGGATTTGAGCATATTCAGCTTTATTCAATGCTCTATTTTAATCTGAAAATGATTGTATGTTACTTCTTAGATCACACTGGGGGAACACACACACACACACACATATATATACATATATATATATATATATATGTATATATATATATATATATATATATATATATATATATATATATATATATATATATATATATATTTATATATATATATAAGTGTGTGTGTGTGTGTGTGTGTGTGTGTGTGTGTGTGTGTGTGTGTGTGTGTGTGTGTGTGTGTGCGTGTATGTACAACACACTTTTTTCCCTTGGGGCTTGCTATAGAAAGGTGAATGTGCATACACACAGTGGATTTCATCATCCTGCCTATTTGGTGTTCCTTTCTTCATTGTTCTGACTAATAACCATTGGAGTTCAGGTCAACACTGTGTTGCATGGCTTCCATTATTTTCTTGACTTGATTTGATTTATTTTGAACAGAAATATCATACACAGAGCAGTTCTTTAAACAAAATACATTTCAACATGGCCGAAATGGAGCGGGATGAGACACAAACTTAATATTTTACCCACCCCATCATCTTATATATGTAAGTAGGGCAGAAAAATATTGTTAAAATTTGACATTGCAATATTTTATTTTGCTACGATTTATATTGCGATATGAATACACTTTTGGCAGATGACTTAAATAGCTATATTTGGAATTAAATCACTTTTATTTTCTGGCCTGCTGCTTATTTATGTTGTTCAGAAATGGGTTGGTTTAGGGTTGGGTGTGGGGTAAGTTCGCCAAAATATTTTTGAAATTATGCATTTTTATGAAATCATTTGTATTTTCCAAATACACATGAACCGTTTATTGTGACACATAGTGAATATAAATAAAATACCAAAAGCATCAATGGTGCAGTGCAATCTAAGCTGCATCCTATCCTGTTTAATGCGCTCACCTAACCCCACCCTGACCCCTATCTCTCACAGCTCCATTGAGTGGATTGTGTCTGACATTGCATCACTGAGATATGCAGTCTCAGCTTGCATCATCAAGGCTGCATCCAGATACTACTGAAAGCGTCTGAGGAACTGGTCTATGTCTTTTGGACATATTTTTGATGTCATTTGCTGGTGTTATTGTGTTTTCCTTCACTGCATGGGTATATGTATTAAGTAGAAGCATCCTTTTGATCTAATACAGCTATTAGTCTTTTGGGAGAGATGCAACAACCTGGACCCTCTCCCATTCCACCTTGCAGATCCTCTCCAGTTCTATAAGGTTGGATGGTAAACAGTGGACAGCCATTTTTAGGTCTCTCCAGAGATGCTCAATTGTGTTTAGGTCAGGGCTTTGACTGTGCCATTCAAGAACAGTCACTGAGTTGTTGTGAAGCCAATTATTCCAGCTGTGTGCTTAAGGTCATTGTCTTGTTAGAAGGTAAACATTCGGCCCAGTCTGAGGTCCTGATGCTGCCATCACCATGCTTTAATGTTGGGACTGATTTAGAATGGTGATGAGCACTGGCTGGTTTTCTTCATATATACCACTTAGAATTAAGGCCAGCTCAGGGAGAACATGCAAACTCCACACAGAAACATCAACTGACCCAGCCGAGCCTCTGCTAGTGACCTTCTTGCTGTGAGGCGAACATGCTACCCACTGCGTCACCGTGCATCCCAATTTTTAATTAAATGGTTAGATTGGTTCATGTTCAATTTTCCTACAAAGCTAATTTGGTGTACTGAACGATTGTTTACATTAATGTTAATATGTGTGCAACACATTAGGATTTTAAGAAACTTTAAACATTTCTGCATCTGCTTACACCCAAAATGCACATGCAATTCACCAAGCTTCACAACCAAGAACTATGAAACGTGCCTCGGGAAGTTAACTTCTCATTGGTTAACTCAGCTCCTGAACCCCAGAGATTTCAGTTCTCAGAACCCCAGAGAACATCAGAATAAGGACAGGGGAAAGGAGAGACCCAGAGAGAGAGTTGTTCCATTCCAGCTCCGGACAGCTTCTCTTCATGTGCAGTGAAGAGACTTGGACCCTGGCAAAAATGGGTTAACCACATAGCTCAGACATTCCCATCTCTGATACCTTTCTTTTTTTCTGTCTAGAGTCTAGTTCAATTTAGTACACCACAAAACCAAAAGTCAACACAACTAGTACTTTTGCCACCTCAAACACTTGAAACACAGACTCCATCTTACTACCAAGCTTCGAACCACCAGGTAACCTTGCTCAACAGAGGGAGTACTTCACATCACACAAGGAACGCAAGTAGCACCTCCAATAATTACCAATGAACTGGTGTAAATTAAATGTAATCCTAAAAAAATAACAGGTTAAATTGATTAATTTTGGTTTACTTGGATTGGTCTTCCAAAAAAACAAAAAACAAAAAACAAAGAGGTTGCTAGGGTCCATCTATTAGTCCTATGATGGAACTAACAGCATGGGTGAAGGTTACATGTGTGTAAGCCTTTTTAGCACATGTGAAAAGAAATATTTTTATTTGTTCAAATTTATTTTAATTTGTCTCCAACTCCGAATTTTAATCTGACTCCAATTTATAATAATTTAAAATTAGATTAATCTAATTCAAGCTGATTACCTCATAGGTTGTTATTAGGTCTGATTTAGATTGATTAACCTAATCAATGCTTATTTTCAGTTAATGGTTTACCCGAAGTCGCTTAGAGTCAGTATGCTGGCAAGTTACATCTGCTCATGGACACATCCTCGCCAGTTCTGGTTCTTGGATAGGTAAGCTAATTTTCTTTAAATAATAATAGGCCGCCCCATGCTGGCTCATACTTAAAGAAAGTTTGATTTAGCCACTAGATTATATCATACTAAGTCAGTGATTGTCAGAAATCAACAGGTCTCTAATGCTGTGCCTATGCTCCATCCATTGAGCCTGAATGTATGACTAATCCTGGTCGTAGGCTGCGAAAACATCAGCCTAAACAATATACTACATTTAAGTGATTTCAGGAGATATTTAAATTAAACAAGAATTTTACATTTATTTGTCAGGCAAAGACATTCCATTTCAATTCACATAATTAAACAAAATAAGCCAATTCAGATTGTACAACATCAATTACTCAAAGATAGATTTAAGAGTTAAAGATTAATACCTGACCATGTAGAAATACATCGCAACATGCAGAGCTCAGAGACTTATACACTGCAACGGGGTATCCTGACTACAGGATCCCACATACACTTCTCCACATTTCCCTTAAATACTCAATTCACCACAAATTCAAGACAATAAAAGCTTTACCAAGACTCTTGCCTGGTCATGAGTTGATGCGAAGACCATTTTCCTTAGAGTGGAGCATCTGGCAAAGATCTTATCAAAGTCAAAGCCACAAGATACACCATATTAACTTAAACATTCTGTGTGGAATGTGAGTGAGCTGCTCTGGTGGAGAAGGTAAAGTCCAGGACAAAGAGAGAGGCTCAGGATGCATAATCGAGACAACCTGAACAATTGGTTTCCTGGCTGATCTTCTCAGATGAGAAAGTGTATTGTTTTAGTGCCTGACCATTCTCATGGTCTTGTTTCGTGTGGAGTTCCATAACAGTTTTCAGAGTTTAATATTATGGAGAGATATAGCCATCCTTACAAGGTTTTACATCATTACACTCTCTCAAACGCTTATTTTTCTTCATTTACTCATTGCTACAACCTGTATGAATGTGTGTCTGGTTAAGTTTTAGTTTCTGTTAGATTAGTCAATAAAGATTAATTTTGTTTATAGAAAGATCCTGTGCATATTCATGAATCTAATGCCTTAAACTAAGGGGCTCTATTTTGACGGTCCATGGGCAGAGCGCAAAACGCAGGGCGCAAATGCTTTCAGGGCGTGTCAGGACGAGTTTTTGCTAATTTAAGGACGGGAAATCCGCCTTGCGCTTCGGCGCATGGTCTAAAAGGGTTGAGTTTATTTTCTAAATGAGTTATAGGTGTGTTTTGAGAATAAACCAATTAGAGTCTCATCTCCCAATACCTTTAAGAGCCAGCTGCGTCGCGCCAAGAGCGCATTCGCTATTTACAGGACTAAAGTAAGTCTATGTGGAAAAAATGAGCAATTCACTAGCAAACAGTTAACAGTTAACAGTTTTTTTTAACAGAAAACTGTTAAACAGAGCATCTACTGCGTGAGAATGAGAGATAATAGATCTACTTTCACATTAGCTCTTGGATAGGGAAACCTTTACGCACAGACATCAATTAGCCTATAAATAAATAATTTTGTTTGTTAAGCGCAAATATTCGTTTCAAAACTATTACTAAATTCAGTTCTAATTTCCAGCAAATGAATAAATGAACAATAATAACAAAGTGTGCTCAAAAACCTGAGTTATATCCTAAAACACATGCTGTGACCTATATGGTCTAAAACCTGCAGGTGGGCGAATCTAAGCTTGTTTTTAATAAAACAAATATAAATATGGATATAATAAATAATACTGCTAATAATAATAACATTATACAAAAGCAAATTGTTATGAATGAACTGAAAAAGACTCCCAAGATGAAGAAGACATAAAAGCAGTGATTTTTCATATTTATGTAGGCTACAAAATAATGTTTTGTAATATTTTAATCCTTTATATTCATATCCTATATCTTTTCTTATTATATCCTATATATATCCTTAATATTTAATTTTTTCATATGTAAAGATATTTGCCTATTGCTCTCTTGTGCGTATTAAGCAGTGCATAAGCGAGGCGCAACTCTGCGCCGGAGTTAAGACCGGGTTTGTTTTGGTCTAATGAAAAATCTATTATAGTTTCTCAAAATAGCAACGTGCCAGCAGTGCTCCTCAGAACGCCTTCCTTTTTAGACCAGAACGCCTATGGGCGCACATATGAGCGCCAATGCATTTGCTATTTAAGTGAAGTTTATGTATAAACAAAATTCGAGAGGATCCCGTGCTTATGATTGCTAGCAGCTGACCCGCATTATCCAATTCACTACGATCCAATCAGATGACTCCTAAACTACTATAAATACCCTGGGGTTTATTCCATTGCTATCTTCGTTTTGAAGAGTCCCCCCTTCCTCCCCTACGACTCCTCCTTAGACGGGTGACACGGTGGCCCAGTGCCTAGCACTGTCGCCTCACAGCAAGAATGTCTCTGGTTCCTGGCTTTACCAAAACTAGCAGACATTTCTGTGCGGAGTTTTGCACTTCTCCCCGTGCTCACGTGGGTTTCCCCCGGGTTCCCCGGTTTCCTCCCACCGCCTAAAACATGCAATTAAGTCAATTGAACAATCCAAATTGTCAACATAGACACGCTCCTAGTTAGTAATTAGTTTCAAGAGCATTCACTTGCTACAGCAGGGGAGTTCTCGAGATCTACCTGAGCTCAAACTCCCCTCCCGCTTTGCAACGGGAGGGAGCCCTGGGCTCGAGGATCTCATGAGCTCAGGGCTCTCTCCCGGGACAGCATGCCAAACAAGCTTTATAATTAATCATCAGCTAAGTGTGAACTCTTGAAACAGCATAGCGCAACGCCTCAAAACGACTCTTGCGCCAAGCTGAAACTAGCAAAAGACTAATGCGCCGCGCATTGCACCACATTGCGCCGGGTGTATGATAGGGCCCAAGATCTTGTTAACCTGCTTTGACATAAATAAGTTTTTATTTTTGATAGCAATGGCCGTAGTTGAAGTCAACTGTCCATTCAAATGATCGCTGGATCATTGTTCGGATTTAAAGAGTCGATTCAGTCGATTCCAGCTCATAATTCCTTGCCTTTAGTTTTGTTTGAGTTCCTCAATTGTCCTCAGTGTGAAAAGATGAATCACACAGTCATACAGTCACTGCTTTAAAAGGTTATAAATTTACAGAAGATGCAGGAAAACTGAATAATCTGCATAACACTGAGGATTTGTCTGAAGAACAGCAGCAATTTAGCTGTTCAAAACCAGCAAGGGATTTATGAACAATTATCACCAAGCAAAAACAACATCTCTTGTATATCGTCAGGTAACCAAAGAGGGTCTAAACAATCGAAACCATCATCTGTCTGAAATATGAAATGTAGAAATGCATCTCTTCTTACTAGATGTATAAATAAAATGGATGGATGGAAAAAGAAAGACCTGAAGAGGATATTTCAAAAGCAAAGTCAGAGAAATTCAACCCTTGATACAATACTGTTGGACAATGCAGTTTCGTTTGTACATCATTTGCAACCCCATCCCCCTTCTACCTTTCATGTCCTGTTACCTCTAATCTGCCCCATGCCTGAACCTACTTTCACATCTCGTTTGTGGTCTGAAGCATGATGTTCAACAGCTCAACAACGATTTGCTGTTAGTCGACACATGCTCTCAAATGGCCTTTATCCCTTTGCATTCACAATGTCATCTCATGGCATAATTTATGTGTCCCGTCGCCTCTTGTGTGTGTACAGTGCCTCTGAGCTGCTGCTGGACAGGATGGGTTTCTGCATCTGACAGCACGAGCTATTTGAAGTGGATGATTGATGCCTGCCGGCAGTAGCTGTTTTGTGAGCCGGGCAGGAGAGGGTGATGTTTTCTGAAAGGCACACGCTGGTATGATTTGAATCTATAAGGGGCTGTGAGGTTGCTTCAGAGACCCACTGCAGTGCGAGCCCGATTATACGCTGTCATTACTTGCTCTCGTTTCCATGTGCTCAAACGCTCTCGCTCATGCTTCTGAACATAAGAGTCTCTGTTTTGCATACTATGCTTTAATGCAAAGGATCAAACTCACTTAGTATTGCAGATATGGCTGTCACTTTGTTCTGTAAAGTGTTAGGGATTGTGGTGCCGGAATGAGATAGAAGAGTGGATGGTGGGTGGGTTGATGGTTGTGACCTCATGAAAGGAAAGACAGACTCTCATGAATATTAATTAGACTGTGCTCAAATATTTCCAACACAGGCTCTGTGGATGTATATGAGCGTGCTGCTACATTCCTGCAAAACCAGTATTGCTCTGGATTTCCCAGAAATAGGTTGCGGCTGGAAGGGCATCCGTTGCGTAAAAACGTGCTGGATAACTTGGCGGTTCATTCCGCGGTGGCGACCCTGGATTATTAAAGGGACTAAGCCGACAAGAAAATTAATGAATGAATGTATTGCTCTGGATACAATTTGCTACACCTATCAAGTAACAGATTCACAATAAGCACTATAAGTTGTATATATTTTCTTCTTCACTGTAGAGGCAGGTTCATCAAGCAGACTAGTATCATGAAAAGAACAAAATAAAAGTGCTTGGAGGAAGAAAACCTCACTCCCATTTCTGGTCTGTAGCATGATGTTCAACCCCAGAGGCACATTAGCAACTGATACAATAGGCTGCAGTCCTTGACAATGTGCTTGCGTCATAAGGCAGACAACGCTGATTTGAATCTTGCTAGGAGTACAGCAACAAGAACTGAAAGAGTTATATTGGGGCCGTGACCTGGGGTGTATTCCTCAAAATCATTGTTTCTAAGCAAGCTTCGTTGTTACATGATTTAATTTTTTTTAGTGCATCGTTCTAATAAACATTTGCAAACAGCGTTGCAAGATTTTGTGCTTGTAACTACATCTCCAGTTGTTTGATGCATATTTCCCAGCTGTGATCTATTCTGAGTTGTCCCCCTATGTCACACTGTATTCCTTTCAAACACCTCACGATCCTCTTTTAATTATTTTATGTGATTTGCTCCCAAAGGTAATTTTATTAGTGTTTTTTTGTTGTTTGTTTTAGTGATCTTCAGACTGACAAAGGCTCTCCCTACCCTTCAAAATTGTTTTATTTTATGCCATTTTTAATGCAGCTTGTGATGAAAGATGACTTTTATGATTTACAAACAAAAGTCTGTTATATTTCTAAGGTTTGGGGAGATAAAACATACATGCATTATATATATATATATATATATATATATATATATATATATATATATATATATATATATATATATATATATATATATATATATATATAGGTTAATTAGGTTAACAAGGCAGGTTAGGGTAAACTAGGAAAGTTATTGTATAACGATGGTTTGTAATGTAATGTATTGTGTATTTATATAGCAAATTTATTGGGTATGGCCATACACCCAAAGGGGGTGATTGGAAGGCCATGATCATATGGGCCAATAGAGGGAGTTTGGCCAGGACACCAGGGTTACACCCCTGCTCTTTCACGAGAAGTGCTATGGGATTTTTAATGACCACAGAGAATCAGGACCTTGGTTTAACGTCTCATCTGAAAGACGGCGCCCACTGACAGTGTAGTGTCCCCTTCACTTTACTCAGGCATTAGGACTCACATAGACCTCAGGTTGAGCGCCCCCTGCTGGCCTCACTAACACCACTTCCAACAGCAACCTAGTGTTCTCTAGTGGTCTCCCATCCAGGTACTAACCAGGCTCAGCCCTACTTAGGTTCAGTGAGTAACCGGTCTTGGGCTGCAGGGTGATATGGCTGTGTTCTGTAGACTAGCAAAAAATAGCTTAAAGGGGCTAAGAAATTTTTCACTTAAAATGGAATTTAAAAAAATTAAAAGCTGTTTTCATTCTCGCTGATATAAAATAAATATGGCTTTCTCCATAAGAAAAAATATTGTCAGACATACTGTGAAAAGATCCTTGCTCTGGTAAACATCATTTGGGAAATATTTAAAAAAAGAAAAATATATTAGAGGGCAGCACTGTGGCGCAGTGGGTAGCACGATTACCTCACAGCAAGAAGGTGGCTGTTTCAAACTATACTTATGAATAAGCAGCTGGAAGGGTATCCACTGCATAAAACATATGCTGGATAAGTTCAACATAAGTTGGATAAGGTGGTCCATTCCGCTGTGGCAACCCCGGATTAATAAAGGGACTAAGCCGTAAAGAAAATGTATAAATGAATGAATCTCAGGGCTATCAGCTTATCAGACTCGAACTAAAATATATCAGTGAACTGTATGTATATGCAGCATTTATGCAATGTTTTGAGTAAAATGTCATAAATCGTAAAAGCTATTCACATAATAATAATAATAATAATAATAATAATAACAATAATAATAATAAAAGAAAAAAACGCAAATGCAGTGGCACAGTAGGTAGTGTTGTCGCCTTACAGCAAGAAGGTTGCTGAGTCGCTGGTTCGAGGCTCAGCTTGGCTCAATTGGCGTTTCTGTGTGGAGTTTGCATGTTCTCCCTGCGTTTGCGTGGGTTTCCTCCGGGTGCTCCGGTTTCCCCAACAGTCCAAAAACATGTGGTACAGGTGAATTGGGTAGGCTATATTGCCCGTAGTGTGTGTGTGTGTGGATGGATGTTTCCCAGAGATGGGTTGGGGCTGGAAGGGCATGTGCTGTGTAAAAACGTGCTGGATAAGTTGGTGGTTTATTCTGCTATGGCGACCCCGGATTGATAATGGGACTAAGCTGACTAGAAAATGAATGAATGAATGATCATGGTATGGTCATATATCTGATTTGTATATGCGATTAGTCTATATGTTATATATGTGATTATATATACAATATGTGTGGCTATATTTGCAAGTCTTTTTTTGTTTCATTTATAATAGTAAAATAACATGGAATATTCTCAATAATATTTGTAAAAAAAAAAAAACATGTAAGCTCTGAGGAAAAAAGACCAAGACAAGCTAACAAGAAAACAAATTGTTTATTACTCATTGCGATATATATATATACTTTAAGAACAATACAGTGGTAATGCATGCGGTAAATTAACTCCATTTAATTCCACAATGGTTCACAGGGTCATGAAAGTATGCCTTTGTTACTGTTTGAACTGTCCTTTTTAGGAAAGAAAAAGATCTGTTATTTTGAACTCAACTTTGAGTAAAATATGGATATTGGGTTATAAATAAAGGAACAATTTAACTGAGTGGTTGAGTTGAAATAGCCCAGCATTTTTCACCATAAGGCATTTCATCAAAGTAAAAGACTTACACATACACAGCATAAAGTCTTATAATACTTATTCTACTCTCAAAGTCTTTTTTGTTCAGAATTATTTATATGTAATGGGTTTTACAGAAAAACCCTAAGCACCACATATGCACAACCTGCTTTTCATATTAAAATGACAAGTGAAACAAGAAACATTTTTATGTAAAATCTGGACTCCTGATTTCTTAACTCCTCATATCCACAAATATATGCAGTACATAGCATTTACAGCTGTAGCCTTCCTCAGTGGAAAAATATTGGGAATGGAGCAATAATATCACGTTTTAGGCACACACAATCTAGGACACACAATCTAGGCAAACCATATATGGTTACGACGGATGTTAAAGTTATAACGTCTTTTTGGAAATCGTCATCGATATATTTTGGTATATATGATTAATAAATATTGTACACAATAAACAATAGTGTTTACTTTACTTTATTTCACAAATATTGCAATTGAGATGGCCGAGTGGGGAGCATTGTTTCCGATCGCCATTAAATATAATAGATTGAACAGTTTTTAATCAGTCATTGTAGCTGATCAGACATTATTATCTGACAATAATATGGCAGATACTCGTTTGCTGGCCTTGCTAAATGATCTAATTTGGACAGGTTTAATTTATATAATGGATTAATCTATGATGAAGAAAATAATAGGAAGTTAATATAGGCAATAATACATTATATGTAATAAAAATATTTTTACATGTAACAAATGACAAATGTATAACACTATATTAATATTTTACTCAAGCGATTTTATAGTGTTTATTAGCTTAATTTTTGAATAATCTTTTAATTAATGATTTCACACATTTAATACTGTAGTAATTTAATACTACAGTAATAGGAAACAAATAGAAATAAATTAACTATTAATAAAAACATCATAAGTGTATACACACACACACACACACACACACACACACACACACACACACACACACACATATATATATATTGTTTAAATGGTTAACTATAGTAGGCTAATTTATTTTAAAGTGACATATTATTGTTTGCTTTTTATATTTTACAACAAAGTGATTTTAACCAAGTATAATAATATTAAGAGCTTGAATTAGTTTATTACACTTAATCCAACAATTAGACGGTCTATTATGTTTTCTTTGTGTATATGGACACATGAATAAAGTCATAAGTGCCTTAAACCAATTATTTTTATTTACATAATTTAAGTTTAGAAACTGCAGAGATGTTAAAATGATCGTTACGATATAATAATAATAATGACTGAAATGGGAAACCATATTTGTGAAATTCAATAGATGGCGATAATGCTAAAGAGTTAGTTACCATATATGGTTTGCCTAGATTGTGTGTCCTAGATTGTGTGTGCCTAAAACGTGTGTGGTTCTGCGGGCCTGCAGCTGGATACATCTCCAATGGAGACATATTTGTTTGCATTTTTGTCTGCACCCACACCGGAATGGATAGTGATCTGTGAAAAAGCAAAAGGATGGTGGAGAGCTGCATGAGGTAGAGTCCATCCTTTTCCTGCCATGAATGACAAACAAAAAGCAAACCATTCCAGCACAGGATCACTGGTCATTATAACACACTGAGATGAAATGAAAACTATTTCTCTAAAACTGGAGATGCTTCCAGCCTACTCTTGTTTCCAAAATTCAATTTCACCAAGGCCAAGCTCACACTACATGATTTTTTATTTATTTTAAAAAAGATTTTCTTCTTTTCTTCAGTGAGAAAAGCTGTAGCTGAAATGGTTCTTCCTCTACTCTTTAGCTTTTGTTAACTATAAACTATAAACCCTTGATGTCACATGTCCTTCAGGATTTCCAGCATTTAATTTACTGAAACAAACAGTGAAGTGTTTCATTATACTTTTTCATTATATTAATTATATAATAAGGGGCATATCACTATTTTTAGCACACAAACAGGGAATAAAGACTTTAATAATACAACTTTTTATCAATAAAACAAATATACTATGTAATATGCATATATTATCTTTTTTATTTAAACACAGTCTTGCAATATGTATCTGAAAGAGTCCATCTGTTAGCCCAATGACTAAACTAACAGCATGGGTGAAGGTTAAATGAGTGTAAGCCTTTTCTGGTCTCTGAAAATAAATATTTGATTTATTATAGTTTATTTAAATTTGTTTCCAGCTCTGAATTTAATTCATTTATTCATTTTCCTTCGGCTTAGTCCCTTAGTTGCCAAAGTGGAACGAACTGCCAACATATCCAGCATATGTTTTACACAGCGGATGCCCTTCCAGCTGCAACCCAGTGCTGGGAAACATCCATACACACTCATTCACACACATACACTACAGACAATTTAATTTACTCAGTTCACCTATATCGCATGTCTTTGGACTGTGGGGAATACCAGAGCATGGAGGAAACCCAACACAGGGAGAACATGTAAACTCCATACAGAAATGTCAACTGACTCAGCTGGAATGTAGCTGGAAGTCGAACTAGTGACTTTCTTGGTGTGAGACTACAGTGTTAACCTCTAAAACATTAAGTCGCCCCCTCCAAATTTTATCTGGCTTTAATTTCAGTGATTGTTAAATTTCGAATATGTTACTGATTAGGAACAGATCACATTTATAAATAATGGATAAATTCAGATTGTTGACTATTTTAAAACATCCTGTCTTTTCATTCACTGCAAAAAAATGCTTTTCTTACTTAGATTTTTTGTCTTGTTTCTAGTCCAAATATCTAAAAGTTCCTAAACCAAGAAGAATTTTCTAGACAAGCAAAACACATTGTCTTGTTTTGAGAAATAATATGACAATTTTAAGTTAGTTTTTTCTTGAAACAAGTAAAATAATCTGCCAATGGGTAAGAAAAATAATCTTATGTCAAAAGAAAAAAAAACAAGATTAATTTGCTTACCCCATTGGCAGATTATTTTGCTTGTTTTAAGGAAAAACTCACTTAGTATTGTCATATTATTTCTCAAAACAAGACAATATGTTTTGCTTGTCTAGAAAATGCTTCTTGATATAAGACATTTTAAATATTTAGACTAGAAACAAGACAGAAAATGTAAGCAAGAAAAGCAGTGTACTTTATTTACCCAGAGTTGCATCTTGTGCTGACCACTTACACATGCTCATAGACACAAACTTGCAAGTCTGAAACTTAATCAGAGGATATAACTTGTGAACTAATATTCTTTATATAGGCTGCCCAATGCTTGGTCATGCATTAGCCACTATGTTATATCTTGTTTTAAGTCTGTGTGATTGCCAGAAATCTGTTGTGTGCTATGCATCATCCATACACTGCAAAAAAATGTTTTTTTTTACTTAGATCTTTTTTGTCTTGTTTCTAGTCTAAATATCTAAAAAAACTATTTAATCAAGCATTTAAATCGCATTTTTTAAGAAAAGCAAATCATGTTGTCTTGTTTTAAGAAATAATATAGCAAAATTAATTGAGTTTTTTTGCCAATAAAGTAAACTGCAAAAAAATGCTTTTCTTACTTGTGAAGTTTATTCATAAACTAATTTCGAGAGGAGCACGTGATTTCCGAACACAGCTGGTTCTGCATTAGCATGCATGATCCACCAATCAGGCCATTCCTAACCCTCTATAAAGAGCCAGGGTTTTTTCACGACAGTCATCTTCGATTTGAAGAATCCCCCCTTCCACCCCTATCTTTTCACCTGTCCCTCAATAGGGCAGCACAGTGGCCCAGTGACTAGCACTGTCGCCTCACAGTTAGAACGTCACCGGTTCTAGTTCTTTAACTACGGAACCCCGGAAGGGACGTAGTGGAGGAGAAAAAAATTGGCTGGGTGAAAAAAAAATAATGGGTGAAAGAAAAAAAATGGGTGGGAGGAAAATATATATTTCTAAGTTTTTGCGTTCTCTTGCAAAGTTTTGCGTTCCCTCGCAAAGATGTTTTGCGTTCTCTCGCAAAACTGTTTCTCTACAAACACTTCCTGTTCACTTCACGCATGTAAACCCTCCCGTTTTTGCCGAAATTCTCCCATATTTTACCATTCTATCCCACTTTCTTTACATTAAATCTGTGCGTCGATCGTCGACTTTCACTTTGCAACCTCTGAACCAGTGAATGCATGTATAAGCGCTGACTGACAGACGCACTCCATACAATAAACTGATCCCAGATCAGCGTCTGTACACGCCATTTACAGAGGAGCACAAAGGAGCGGGTGTATGTTTAAACAGACAAATACACTGAATAATATGTAAACATCTCCATCCTGCATGTTACTTTTAAACAGCTTATCTGATCTGGGATCAGTTTATTGTATGGAGCGCGTCTGTCAGTCAGTCAGGTTAATTTTTGACACAGACATCAACAGGCAGCTTCTAGTTTCTTGGAAAGTCTCATTTCTCACGTTTTTATGTATGAAATCATTTTCCCTGTTGGTCAGGAAAACCTCTTGGCCAGAGATCTTGTAATTTCCGGACCTCATCTGCACCAGTTTTTGGAGAAGGTACTTTGAAAATGTTGCTTGCCAATAAACAGACTACTCGAGAACAAACTAAAAACAGCTGCAGCTAAAAAGCATTTAAAGGTACATTACGTATGATTTTTACAAATCAAATATCCAAAAATCTGTAGAACATTGTGTTTGGCTGACTTATGTACTCACAGTATATTATCCCAAATGTTTTAATGCATGTTCAAATTTAATGCATTTGTTTTAATGCATGTTGCAATTTTAACTAGTGACACAGATCCTGTCCCATGTGTCATATTTTAAATGTTATTATTACAACATATTTTAAATGTTATTATTAGTTAAATAATTTGATCAATTTTGCATTTAGCAGATACTTTTACTAAAGTAAAAGTATCCCCCCCCCCCCCCCCCGATCAATTTTGCATTTAGCAGATACTTTTACTAAAGTAAAAGTATCCCCCCCCCCCCCCCCCACATACTGTGAACACACACCAGGATCACATAGTACCATGATAATATATTTTAAATACTTACCCTCAAGGATGTAATGAAGATGAAAACCCCCATGATTCCACTCACAGTCACAGCGTCATCAGACTATGCCCTTGTTTGTTGTGAATGCACTCCATCTAGTGGCAAAAATAACAGTGTGCTTTCAACTACATTTCAAAATGCAGTGTATATTCATTCATTCATTTTCCTTTGGCTTAGTCCCTTCATTCATAAGGTGTCGCCACAGTGGAAAAAACTGCCAACTTACCCAGCATATATTTTACACAGCGAATGCGTCTGCAACCCAGTACTGGGAAACACTCATACACTGTAATATTCACAAACTATGGCCAATTTGGTTTATTCAATTCACCTATACTACATGTCTTTGGACTGTGGGAGAAACCGGAGCACCCAGAGGAAACCCACGCAAACACTGGGAGAACCTGCAAACCACACAGAAATGCCAACTGACTCAGCCGGGACTCGAACCAGCAACCTTCCTGATGTGAGGCGACAGTGCTTACTACTTAGCCACCATGTTGCCCTGCAATACTAAATTAAAGCTACTTAAGACACCAATATGGCAAGATTCACGTTTTTAAAGCATACGAACCGGATTAGTTTCGAAGGATTGTTTCGGAAGGATTGTTTTCGAATTGTTTACTAATTTTACTGTGAGTGGCACACATTTATTGTAAAATCAGGTTTATTACTGAAAATTACTTTGTCTACTCATTAAACAGCTTTAAGGCTCATGCACGCTGCAATGATTTCAATTATACAAATCATCAGGTTTTTAAAATTTTTTACAACATTTATCCCAAAGCAATTGAGCAGAGTGAATGTGCAAAATCAAAGACAAAAACAAATCAAGACACTTACATGCAGCTGTCCTCTGTTTCTTCATTGCATTTCCTCCATTTTGTGCTTGAGCACCACCAAGTCATGTTTATCTTATGGCCCATTTCCACTTAGTGGTACAGTACGGTTTGGTACGAGTCACCTTTATCAGGCTTGCATTTCCACTGCCAAAAGGGTACCAATGGGTGTGGGCGTGGTGTACGACAGAAAGTTTCAGTCGACGGTATTCTCACTTGAGGAAATGAAAAAGTAAGAATGTACGGGTCATTTACGTATCAAATGAGAAGCACTTCTCACAAAACAGATGCTTTATACAAATAAATACTTGTATAAATGTTCATTACTAACCTTTCTATGAACATGATTTGATTATAACTGCAGATCAATGATTATGAGAAATAGCCTGCTGTAACGTCTGCAATTATATGAAATTAATAAATAAGTGCAACATAAATAAACACATACAGACCATTGCAGTCTCCGATATGTTACCAACTAAAGAAAAACTACACACGGCACACATTTAGGGCTCTATTTTGACGGTCCATGCGCAAATCGCAAAACGCAGGGCGCAAATGCTTTCAGGGCGTGTCAGGACGCATTTTTGCTAATTTAAGGATGGGAAATCTGCCTTGCGCTTCGGCGCATGGTCTAAAAGGGTTGAGTTTATTTTCTTAATGAGTTATAGGTGTGTTTTGAGTATAAACCAATTACAATCTCATCTCCCATTCCTTTTAAGAGTCAGCTGCGTCGCGCCAAGAGCGCATTCGCTATTTACAGGACGCAAAGTAAGTCTAAATGGAAAAAATGAGCATTTCACAAGCAAACAGTTAACAGTTAACAGTTTTTTAACAGAAAACTGTTAAACAGAGCATCTACTGCGTGAGAATGAGAGATAATGGATCTACTTTCAAATTCGCTCTTGGATAGGGAAACCTTTATGCACAGACATCAATTAGTCTATAAATAAATAATTGTGTTTGTTAAGCGCAAATATTCGTTTCAAAACTATTTCTAAATTCAGTTCTAATTTCCAGCAAACAAATAAATGAATAATAAAAGCAAAATGTGCTCAAAAACCTGAGTTATATCCTAAAACACATGCTTTGCCCCATATGGTCTAAAACCTGACAGGTGGGCAAATCTAAGCTTGTTTTTATAAAACAAATATAAATATGGATATAATAAATAATACTGCTAATAATAATAACATTATACAAAAGCAAATTGTTATGAATGAACTGAAAAAGCCTCCCGAGATGAAGAAGACATAAAAGCAGTGGTTTTTCATATTTATATAGGCTAGAAAATAAAATGTTTTGTAATTTTTAATCCTGTATATTTATATTCTATATCTCTTCTTATTATATCCTATATATATATATATATATATATATATATATATATATATATATATATATATATATATATATATATATATATATATATATATATATCCTTAATATTTACATTTTTTCATATATAAAGATATTTGCCTATTGCTCTCTTGTGCGTATTAAGCAGTGTGTAAGCGAAGTGCAACTCTGCGCCGGAGTTTAGACCGAGTTATTTTTGGTCTAATGAAAAATCTATTATAGTTTCTCAAAATAGCAACGCGCCAGCGGTCCGCCTCAGAACGCCTTCCTTTTTAGACCAGAACGCCTATGGGCGCACAAATGAGCGCTAATGCATTTGCTATTTAAACAGCGTAGCGCAACGCCTCAAAACGATTCTTGCGCCACGCTGAAACTACCAAAAGACTACTGCGTCACGCCTTGCGCCACACTGCGCCGGGTGTATGATAGGGCCCTTAGTCTTTATTTGGATTCAAAAACAACACTGAATATATAGACCACAGTCAGTGCAAATCTCTCATTCAGATGTGCGTCTTGCTCCACCTTTTGGTACCCTTTTGTTTGTGGTACCCAAAAAGTGGTACGGTAGGGTTCAGTTTTAGGTACTTTTTGACAGTGGAAACGGCCATAAATTCGTACCGAACCGAACTGTACCGTACAACTCAGTGGAAAAGGGCCGATAAATTCACTAGCTCAAGGCACATAAACAAAAGTGCAAATCTTATTGGTCAGACTGTTTAATGTGAAAAAAAAACAATAAAAACAACCCAAAGAAGTTTTTTTGGGTGTTGTTGTAAAATGTAAATGTCAGCACACGCATTTATGGTACAAAACGAAAAAGACTGCTACTTATCTGTACCCACTTTAGGGGTTTTGGCAGAATGTTCTTCTCAATCCTCTTCAAAAATTATTGGACATAAAAACAGATTCTTTCTTTTTTTTCCTATCCTTTTTGCTTATCACTGTGTTCGTGGTCATCCACTTTGAAATGGACACAAAAACTGAGGTTTTTCAGATCCCTTTTAGGTCTTTCTCCATATTTGTAATTCAATGTGTACAATGCTCGGGATATTTTAATTTAGACCATAAAACTTCACTCTCAATGATTTTGAATTCTTGCATTCAGACAAATTTAAAATTAAAAGACAACACACTTTGTGTGTGCATATTTCCTCTAACCAGGTAGCCTATTTAAATAAATAAAAAGTCTTTATACTGCATAGAAAACCATATTTTATGCAAAGTTAAATTTTCCAGCAGTGGAATTGTCCTTAAATGTGGAAAGAACTGGCATCAAAGTCCAAAGAAGACAGAGGAAATGTTGTGAAATATAAGAATTACAGAGAAGACAGTCCTATAGACCGGTCGCCTGCCTCCGTATCCAAGCTGCTTAGCAATTATGCAAATCCAGCCTGCTAATTGACTCATTAAATCTGAATTCACTTGGACTGAAGCTGAATTCACTGCTCTGGATGCCAGTTCTCACTGCGCATGGGCTTTATATATGCCAAGGGACATCCTGATTATTCACAGTTTTCCAATTCTGTCTGTGACTCACCAGAGACGGAGAATAGGAGTGAAATGGTCACCATTTTGGTCCAAAACTAGTCACAGCGACCGTGTGTCTATAATTCTGCTGTGAAAGTGACTGAGTGATTGCGTGTGCAGCAGTAATTGTGTTGCACGAGTGACACGCTGAGAAGGTGCAAGGGGCCATAATAGAGGAATGAACAGGGGGAGAGGGATTGCGGGTCTAATGATGGTGTGGAATGATTCACAGGAGCACAGCTGGTGAAAGACAGATAGGCCGTTTGAGAGATTTTGAGGGAAAAGATGGTGGAAAATGAAAAGGTATGAAGTACCAGAAAAGCTGTGGAACAGAAAAGTTAACGAGAAGACAAAAGTATTGAAACAAGAACATTTGGAGGAACGATATTGGACACAGTCAATGTATTGAAGTGTATATAGATACACTTGCAATGAAATGAGAGGAGAGAAAGAGAATAAACTGATAAGAAACACTGGTGTGTCTTTTCCTCCGAAAAAAATTTGCAGTTTCAGATTGAGATCCATACTGCGAAGCACCCTGAAACTGAAATAGAAACTCAAAAATAACATATTTCTAGTAACTTTGAGTCATAGAATTACACATTCAATGTAGTCCAAACACCAAATGATTAACTTTTATGTGGTTTTATATAAATACAATTAGTTAAATATAGTAAACAAATAATCAATTCAGGCTCAATATTGATATGTAACCCTGTATACAATTCTGAAGAGCGTGAAATATGTCCCAGGGGGTATGTTTTTTTGCAGTTTTTGTTTTTGCAAATCTACTAGAGGCCGCTGTTGACTGACTGACCAACCTATTGTTCCCCTCACCACCCTCCTTAACTGATAGTGTTTTCAAAAGCAAACCAGAAAAAGAAAAGCCCACTGAGTTTTTCCACATTTTCAGATCTTACTATGTTCTCACACTGTTATTTACTTGTTTATTTTATTTTTGCCTTTTGTTTTTATTTTTACCTGATTTCTAAAACCATTCTTTGCCGAACTCCAACCTTGTCACAGCCATATTTGTCAACCCTCTTGTTTTTTCCCAGATTATTTTACAATTCTATCCACGGTGAGATTCCCTTCCTTTTCTGGTGTGCATATGCCCTTTTTACGCAATCCTTAAAACATCATGCAGCAGTTTGTGAATGTCAGTTGATGCACCCTATAGTGATAAATAGATGCTCTTTAACGAACGGATTCTGACGCGATTTGAAGTAGAGCGAAAGTCTGGGTTTTGGGTGCATGTTTAAACTGTTTGAACAGACATAAAATAAAACATACTGACAATTTAACTGTTTATTTACAATGAAACAGCTCCAGGTGAACATATTTAGTTATTTTAATATAATACTTATTTAGGATTTGATTAATTTGATATTTTTCTTTTTCCAATATTTCCCAAATGATGTTTAACAGAGCAAGGAAATTTTCACAGTATGCCTGATAATATTTTTTTTCGCCTGGAGAAAGTCTTATTTGTTTTATTTCACCTAGAATAAAAGCAGTTTTAATTTTTTTAAACAAAATTTTAAGGTCAAAATTATTAGCCCCTTTTTTTCCGATAGTCTACAGAACAAACAATTATGTTTAGAAATGTGTTAAAAAAAAAAAAAAAAAAAAAATCTGCTCTTCGTTAAACAGAAATCAGGGGGAAAAAATAAATAGGGGGGCTAATAATTTTGACTTCAACTGTATATATAGTCTGATATAATTAGATAAACATATAATCTTTATAAAAAACATTCCCATGCAATTTTAAGGTATTTTTTAAGGCTCATGACTTCCTCATTGTGTATTTTCAGAATTTCACTCTGAAAACTGTTTCCCTCAATAAATTAAAACATTTGTTGACAACAACATTTAGTTGCTTTCATTTATTTTGAAAATTGTCTTATTTTGCATTTTATTAAGTCATGATATTAAAGGATATAATTTAAGCCATCTAGAGTCTCCAGTTTTTCTGTGGCCTCCAGGCTGAAAAACCACTGCTCTAATAGGGATGACAGCATAGCACAAACAAATATGAATTCGAATAAGACATTTTAATTAGAACAAGCTTTCATGATATCATTAAAGGGGCATTTACACTGAACCATTCTCAATAAAACAGAAACAGCTTAATGCATTTTGGCCATTTATTTTCAAAACAATGGCAGTCTTTTGGGGGGAAACTGTAAAGCCGGATTTTAACAGAGCAAATGTATGCATTTGTTAAATCTGTAAGTCTAAGTGAGAGAGGATTTATTTATTTCAATAAAAATAAAATAATGTAATAAATTGTTTATTATTTTCAGTATTAAACTAATTATATTTAAAGCTCTGCTTTGGCCTTTTCTTCTGCTCTGCCTGTGATCTGCCTTAAAACAGTTTACATGATTAAAAAAATCTCAAATGACCCCTAAACCTACCCTATCTGAATTTAAATTGTATAAAAAACCCAGACCGCAGCTTAATTTTATTTATATGCTGAATGCTGATTCAAAAGGCAACAAAGCCTGAAGCTCAGATACAAGAATACATTCTGATTGAATAATATTTTGTTACTTTTATTGATAAAGACTCAAGTGGAAAACACTGCAGATAAACATGACTGAAAATACTGCAAAACAGTGAGAAATAGACTTGTTGTATCAGCAGGGAAGGCTTTGCTTGCCTTGAGAGTGCAAAATTATACCGAATTGTCTGTCAACAGATGGATATTTGGATTTTGGCTTGTCTTCTCAGTGAAGGATACATACAGTGCTATCTTTCAAGTCGGCAACAGGAAGATATCTCAGAAGATAGCATAAATATGCTGCCTACCTCTGGAACAACCTTAGAGGTCCATCAGAAGCTGTTGAAATGTCCGAAGTTTTGGATCAGAAATGTGGAGAGACAAGCTACAATAGATGCGGTAGCAAAAGAGGTTAACTTTGGTTTACTGAGAACTTAAAATTCTTTATGACTAATAATTAATGTATCTTGGACAATAAGGTCTATCAAAATGTTATATTTATTGAAATGATGAAAAAGGAGAACGAGAACTGTAAAACAATGTCAGCTCTCGCTTACCTTAAAAAAGGTCACTCTACTCTCTTTTACTCTACCGTCCACACAGAAGCTGTATACTGATGGGAGGCTTTAGTTTAAGGTGCTTTTTGAGCCACATGATTTATGGAATGTCATTGTGAGAAACGTTTGGGTGTCAGATAGGGTTGTTGACATACACTCAACGGCCATTTTATTAGGTACACCTTACTAGTCCAGGTTGGACCCACTTTTGCATTCAGAATTAATCCTTCGTGGGATAGATTCTACAAGATACTGGACATACTCCTCTGAGATTTTGGTTCATACTGACATGATAGCATCACGCAATTGCTGAAGATTTGTCGGCTGCACATCCATGATGGCAATCTCCCATTCCACCTCATCCCAAAGGTACTCTATTGGAGTAAGTCTGGTGACTGTGGAGGCCATTTAAGAACAGTAAACCCCATCATCCATTTAATGCGATCAGGTATCTGTTTTTAGCAACATTGAGCATATATACATTTTATTATAAGCAGTGTTAGGGAGTAACTAGTTAGATGTAACGGTGCTACGTAATTGAATTACAAAATAAACGTGACAGTAATTCTTTACAATTACTAAGAAAAAATGTGTAATTAAATTACAGTTACTTATGTGAATGTTAAAGATTACAAATAGAATTACATCCAAACATTCTCATTTAAAATCTGGGATATGTTAAATAATATTAATCTGTTGCTTTGCCTGATTTTGATATGCACGATTCCATCTGCTAAGGCCATTTATTAAAGCAGTGCTTTTTTGATGCTTTTGATTGTTTTTTTTTTTTGGTTTGAATTTGTGGCGCATCACGTCTACAATGTTAATCCTCTGTGCTGCTGAAAGAATAGGCACTAGCTTTACTACTATCCTAACTATATTTCGCAGTACTGTGGTGGTAGCGTTACTACTATATATCTCAAATAGCTTTTCAGTAGCAAACTATTTCATTAGTCAAGTAGGGCAGTAGCGTTCACATAAGCTCTCATGAATCAATAAGTGACAGCACCGACATTCACAGAACTACTTTTTGTTACTGCCACCTCTTGCTCTGTTCGCTGACGTCACCAACCAATTACTGACACAGGAAATGTGCTTGATGGAAAGATGACTCAGGGAGGGGAAATATATATATATGTGTGTGTGT
The DNA here is from genome assembly GCF_052040795.2 of Danio rerio. Taxonomy (NCBI): domain Eukaryota; kingdom Metazoa; phylum Chordata; class Actinopteri; order Cypriniformes; family Danionidae; genus Danio; species Danio rerio. The sequence continues at coordinate 12,650,405 of NC_141032.1, forward strand.
GTGTGTGTGTGTGTGTGTGTGTGTGTGTGCGTGTGTGCGTGCGTGCGTGCGTGCGTGCGTGCGTGCGTGTGTGTGTATATATATATATATAAAGTTACTATAGTAAAGAGTAGAGTATACTATGGCAATTACTATTAGATCATGACAGTTAATGATACTATATTATGTAGTGAAATTTATGAATGAAGAGTTAATATACATACAATATCTGCCTTTTTTATTAGATTTTTCTTGTTTTTGCTGTTAAATACTATAAGTTGTTTCTGTTTGGTACAGCATATTATTTACAGTAAATAATTTAACTGAACAATTATGCCTCATATGTTTCATTGACTTTTTTATTGATCACTAAGATGTGGTTGATTTGAATTTAAGTTGCTTTGATTTAAAATATGAAAATTGCAAAAAAAAAATAGCTTTGATGTTTTTTTTTTTTTTTTTTTTTTTTGCTAATGCCACAAAATCACCCTGCATAATTGACAAAAAATTAGATTTAACAGTAAGCTATTTTTTTTTATAAAGTCTGGTATTGTGGTGGCTGTACTTTAACATAATCAGATGTAATCAGTTACTTTACTTTTATAAAGTAATTGAAAAGGTACACTACTTATTACACTTTAAATAGGGTAATTTGTAATCTTAAAATCTATTACATTTCTAAAAGTAACCTCCGCAAAACTGATTATAACAAATACACCATATGCAAGTTTTCATTCGATAGGCATACTTTTTCACAAACTTTATATAGTAATGCTACAATTTAAATAATACATGTAATATACAGCGCCTATAGAAAATCCTCATCCGCTGTGAAAATCTATAACTTTACTCACATTACACCCTGCTTTCAAAAGACCTTCGGTATAAAGTTGTAGAAAGGCACAGCTTAGGAGAAGGCTACAAAAACAATTCAATGGCTGGAAAAGATGGACGTGATTTGATTTTAGGCAGTCTGACAAATTATTTTCTATAAGCACTGTTTAAATTCAATAAATAAATTAATGTATTCTAATATGATCAAATAAAAATACTAACATGTGGTTATAAGAGGCTAAATTATCATATGCATTTGTTTATATGACAAAACATGTCTTTTTGACTCAAGAAGGTCCATACTGTTTCCAAAGACAGATACTGATAAGATCAGGGCCAGGTATGTGGACTTTTTTTTTTTTTTTTTTTGATGTGGTCACATATTGATTGGTCAGTTTGAATGTCTCAGCATTTGGGCTTTAGTCACATTGTCAAGAAAGATACAAAATAGGTGGTAAATGCTACTCTGCCTCTTTTCCTGTCCTCTTTTCTGTCTCTGCGCTTTCCTGCTCTGCTCCTCTCCTCCTCTGGAGTCTTCACTGACTCTACTGCAATCAGGCTAACTTCTGGGCCTGCTCTCTTCCTCCCCCTGTGTCTCTCCCTCTACCTCTGGCCACTTTAATTTTACATTTAAGCTGGGTACAATTTATATCCTATGTTTTATCATTTCATATTTTATACAGCTTTTTTGTAATTAATTCAGTTGTAACCATAAAGAATTATTGTATTTGTGAATTACTTTTGATTTAACATCAACATTAAATTGTTCCATATTGCAGTACAATACAATCACATAATTTCATGGCTCTCCCATATTTTAAGCTATTAGTACTGCCCTTATGTTTATTTTTGGTATAAGATTGCAGAAGAATAGTTTGACTAGAATGTATAGTTTTTTACCATCAATGCTAATAACTTTTTAGTCAACTATAGTTCAAACCGCTGTGGTTAAAACCCATTCTTACATGATTAATTAATCAATTAATGAAATGTCATTATTATTTTTTCACTAAACATTGTCGCAGGAGCAACCACACAATGATCACACTGATTTATTTGAAGTGTCTGAAGTAATAAAGCACACAGTTCTTGGTTCTAAATATAGCGCAGTAATATTAATACCTCTGCTGTCAACCAGCTACACACAGTATTTCATGTTAAATATAATTTTAAGCAAAACAGGTAATATAAAATAAAAATTCTGCAGGTTGAGGGCGGCACGTGGCTCCGTGGTAAGCAATGTCGCATCCCAGCAAGAAGGTCGCTGTTTTTTTATATTATCTGTTTTGATTAAAATTATATTTAACATGAAATACTGTGTGTAGCTGGTTGACAGAAGTGGTATTGATATTACTGCGCTATATTTAGAACCAAGAACTGTGTGCTTTTTTTTACTTCAGACACTTCAAATTAAATCAGTGTGATCACTGTCTGGTTGCTCTTGCGACAATGTCCAGCTGGGCCAGTTGGCATTTCTGTGTGAAGTTTGCTCCCCGTGTGCTCCGGTTTCCCCACAGTCCAAAGACATGCGCTATGAGTGAAGTGGATGAACTAAAATGGCCATAGTGTAAGAGTGCGTATGTGTATGGGTGTTTCTCAGTACTGGATTGCGGCTAGAAGGGCATCTGCTGCATAAAACAAATGCTGGATAAGTTGTCAGTTCATTCTGCTGTGGCAATCCCTGATGAATAAGGGACTAAGAGCTGAAGGAAAATGAATGAATGAATACTGCAGGTTGTTATAGACTGACTTTATCAGTCAGATGTGTTTATTATTTAATTCAAGATATCAGAATTTATCAAGCATTGCCTAGGAATTGAACCAGTTTCTTTGGCGTTGCAAACACCATGCTCAACTTTATGTTACAGGAATGCATTCTATGCATTATGTACATTTTTGCAGTAGTGGTGTTCACAAACGTTTCCAGGGCAACCACAGTTAGTAATACCAAAGACAAGTTGTTTTACTCGGCCTCCATCTTTAAAAGGCCTCTCGGGCAGTGTGCTCAGGCATTCTGACTGAATGGGGAAACATCAAATTCTCCACAAATGTTTGCCAAGCTTACGATTACACGAAATATTTGGAATCACCAATAAAATCAAGCAGCATCTACTGTATTTCATAAGCTTCCTTTTTAAAACATTTGAATCAAGCAAAATCAGCATTTTTTTCAGGTTGCCCAAGCTAATGTGCATGCGCACTCGAAAAGAAAGAGATCACAACACCAAACTCATTTATGGCAGTGTTACACATTATCATCCTCTGGATAATGCTTTGTAGATCACGCTGGTCTTCTAAAGTAATTCACAACATGGTCTTGATGGTGAATCTCCTTAAAAAATGACAGTTTGTGGGGCATTTGAGTAGTTGCTGTCATGTGATGTGCGTTTGACAGGACGGACTGTACCTACTGTTAGTTTCATGCATTGATGTCATTTTGAATACAACCAAGCGGAATTTATGTTACATCTCCAAAACTAATATATCATTTACAGTCATTGCTCTAAAGCTTATGAAAACAAAAAACATAGCATGCGTTAATGCTTTTGTTTTATAGTTTATATAGTTATGTATAAAGAAATGTAGCCTACTGTATATGACATGGGCCTGTTGGTTAGAACATGTCTGCAGTGGTTTGCATGTGTCAAACTGTAAAAGACTTAAAAAACTTAAAAAAACAAACAAAACAGCAACAACAACAATATCCTACTCATTAATTATAATCATCATTATCATCATAATTATAATAATCATTAATCAAAATCATTCATTCATTTTCTTTTTGGCTTGGTCCCTTTATTAATCCGGGGTCGCCACAGCGGAATGAACCGCCTACTTATTCAGTACATTTTTACGCAGCGGATGTCCTACCAGCCGCAACCCATCTCTGGGAAACATCCACACACACTCATTCATACACACACTCATACACTAAGGACAATTTAGCCTACCCAATTCACCTGTACAGCATGTCTTTGGACTGTGGGGGAAACCGGAGCACCTGGAGGAAACCCCCACAGTCCAAAGACATGCGGTACAGATGAATTGGGTAGGTGAAATTGTCCGTAGTGTATGAGTGTGAAGGAGTGTGTATGGATGTGTCCCAGAGGTGGGTTGCAGCTGGAAGGGCATCCGCTGCGTAAAACATGTGCTGGATAAGTTGGCGGTTCATTCTGATGTGGCGACCCCAGATTAATGAAGGGAATAAGCCGAAAAGGAAATTAATGAATGAATAACTTATCCGTAATTTTTTGTTTCTTCTATGCAGGGATAGGTTTTAAAGCTGTAACAAACAATCTGATTCCGCTAATACAAATGTATTACATAACTGTTCATTTACCACACAAGCTGGAGCGCAAGCCAGAGCCTGACCCGACCGCGTCTAAAATAATAGAAATTATGCCCGAACCCACCCGAACGTTGGGTTCCTTCGGGTTCGGGCAAAGATCTTCAGCTCCACTCACTAGCAGCCAAACAGTGACTGGCAACATGCTGTAAGCAACTGTCTAGTAATGCTAAACTCCATTAATTGATACTGAAAATAAAAGGCTGAGTTGGATATATTAGAGTTGTTATTTTGAAAGCAGATCATGCAATGACCTTGAAAATGTCTTTTGTTTCTAATGTCTACATTTGCTTTTTCATCCGAATGCAATCTAAAGCCATTATTTTCTGACTTTGTTTCTAAGACGCTCTCATCAGGTTTTGTTTTGGATGAAAAGAACCTGTCAGATTCCAGAGCTGCTTCAGTGTGGATGTGATTTTAATGAAGTGTCAGAGTGTGCATGTGTGACATGGAGACATATCGTGGCAAATCACAGCTCGATAGACTCCACTTTTAAATAATAGAGTAATGCCACATCTCTGAGGAACAGACCTTCCTGTGATATTGACATGCAGTGTGTGTGTAGCTGTCTGTGGGGTGACGGGGTTACAGGAAGTGAGAAAAACAGACACCCTTAGTCTAGGCTAGGCAGTCTGCCACTTCTGATGAGGGCTGTTTTGGCATGGCACTTGTTTATTCGTGAACAAATGTGTGGCCACACCTTCCCAAATAATTCCCCAAGCACCGCAAAACATTTTTTATATCCCCTAACAAAAGGTGAAGCTGTTAAAGAATGAATATAAACATCAGAAAGCTGTGGTGTGCTTTGGTCTCAGCAGTTGGATGTTTGATTTCCTCATGCAGAGATCAAACCACCTTCCTCATTCTCAAAATGAACACACCCGCCAGTGGTCAGTGAGCTGTGAAAATTGATATGCCATAACATTTCTTATGTCGGGTTCCGATTATACATGATATCAGCCTGATTTTAAAATTATCTGTTTGACGTAGAGTCTTGTAATGATTTGTAAACAGCATTGGGCACTGAGTTGCATCTTGTAGTAGGTTGTATTAAAACCGACAACAGTCAACACAGCATTTAGGGCATCATGAAATTTCATGACTTCATCAGAGAAAGACTGTCTCTTGTGTTTAATTATTTTATTTTATAGAATTAACTATGTATGTATGTGGGTGGGGCGAAGCAGTGGCGTAGTAGGTTGTGCTGTCGCCTCACAGCAAGAAGGCCGCTGGGTCGCTGGTTCGAGCCTCGGCTCAGTTGGCATTTCTGTGTGGAGTTTGCATGTTCTCCCTGTGTTTCCTCTGGTTTTCCGCTCAGTCAAAAGACATGCTGTACAGGTGAATTGGGTAGGCTAAATTGTCCGTAGTGTATGAGTGTGTGTGTGTGAATGTGTGTGTGGATGTTTCCCAGAGATGGGTTGTGGCTGGAAGGGCATACGCTGCGTAAAAACTTGCTGGATAAGTTGGTGGTTCATTCCGCTGTGAGGACGCAGGATTAATAAAAGGACTAAGCCGTCAAGAAAATGAATGAATGAATGTATGTGGGTGGCACGATGGCTCAGTGGTTAGCACTCTCGCCTGACAGAAAGAAGGTTGCTGGTTCGAGTCCCAGCTGGGTCAGTGGACATTTATGTGTAGAATTTGCATGTTCTCACCGTGTATGGTTACCACTTTTACTACAAAAAAATAAGGGACACATACTGCAGCGGTGGCTAGATCCCCAATCACAGGCCCAATAACATGCCAGTGGTGGTAAATCGCAACTTGCGCACGAAGAAAAGGGCGAGGGGTAACTCTGCAAACTAAAGAGCAGGGAGCTGGTTTGAAGATAGTTGCGCATGGGGACTAAACCAAAAAGCTAGCCAGACTGTACCAAAAAGCTGAGGAGGGGTGGGGGGGAAGTATTCCGGAAGTTTTCCGGGAGACAGAACAATATGGGAGATGGGCGGGAGATGGGTCCGAAATACGGGAGACTCCTGGGAAAAACAAGTGTGTTCTGGTATGAGCTAGATATTCACAGACTGGTTCAAACTTTTATCATTATTTATCAATTAACATAAATATTGTTGATAATGATTGCAGTCATTAACATGTCTGCTTCAAGAGAGACTTGGGATATAAAGAACTGTCTGACTTTGCTTTTATTTTTGTGAGCTCTGTCATTGCTGGAATACTGCTCTCCGGAGGCATATTGTCGCACGTCTTCCAGACCCGCAAGAGCCACAGAATACTCTCCGACAAATCGTGCTGTTGGGTTGATAACAATTTCTAATACTCTGCTGTCAGATATTTGTTTCTTCCTACTCTCGGCGGTACTTTTGCAGTTGCTTGCGTTTAAACTTTAGATGCAGGGGTTACCTGGAGAATCATCTGCCATTACTTTCTGTCAAGACTTGAAAGACTCCGCTTAAAAGACCTGCCTTCCTCAGGGGACAAAAATCCAATCAAACTAACGATGACATCAGGTATTACCCAATCAAAAGTAGGAAATGAGACATCTTCATAAAATGTGTGTGAGATGATTTGCATGGAAAGCTACTTTAGAAAAAATGATAAATACGGGACAAAACAAATTGATTCAAAAAGGGACGCACAATTTCTTTCTTAAATACGAGATGATTCCGTATTTTAATGGACGGGTTGGCAAACCCTATCCCCGTGTTGCCGTGGGTTTCCTCCAGGTCCAAAGATATGTGGTACAGGTGCAATGAATAAACTACATTGGCTGTATAAGTGTGAATAAGTGTGTATGGGTGTTTCCCTGTACTGGTTTGCGGCTGGAAGGACATTCGCTGCATAAAAACATATTCTGGAGTGAATGTATTTGGATGTATGTAGCTATTTATTTATGACAGCAGGTTCACATTTGTGACTATGACAAATGCGAGACAGAAGCTTGCAAACAAATCTAGCAAACAAAAGAAAGATGCATCAGTTATTTTAATGATTAAGTCTAAATGTGTAGAATATTATAGATAAAAGGCAATAGTTTGCATCTGTGTTATTTATTCATTTATTTTTTGCTGCTGAGTTTTTTCTTCATGAGGACAACAAAACATAAATAAATGAAAATAAAATAAATAGATGTCCCAACAAATTTGCCCTGAGAGTGTGCCTCAGACTCCGGCTGAGTCAGATAAACAGCAAAGTGACAGACATGAAGGAATCAGATATCACATAACGTTTGTGTGAAATACTACAGTAAAAACTTTCCCAATGATTATTTGATGTGTTTGTTAACCAACATTCTATTAGCACTCCAATGACACAGATTGCATAGTTGCAATGTTACTTTTAATCAACAGAAGATTCAAAAGTATCCAAAATATCCATAAATAATTAGTCTATGACAAATTACACATCAGATTTAACAAACATATATACAGAAGTTCACAGACATAAAGATGATAGGCAGGAGAGGAGGAACATGGGTGTTTAATGGGTAGCATGGTTGCCTTTAAGCAAGACGGTCACTGGTTGTCTTGGCTGGACTGGGAGGCATTTTATATTTTCCCCGTGTTCATGGTTTGCTTTCCCCCATAGTCCAAAGACATGTGGTATAGGTGAACGAGATTAACTAAATTAGCTCGATACCCTCTATATTGGCTAAATATCTTGGATTTTGATTTTGAGAGAGTCTACTTCATATGTCTACTCTAACATTTGCAATGCAATTGCGATGTCACAACAGTGTAGTTTAAGGCATTCCAAATAGATGTTTTGGCAGTAAATGTATGCCAGAGTAATTGCTAGTTTATTCTGCTGTGGCAACCCCTACTAAAGCAAGGATTAAGCCATAGAAAAGTAAATGGGCGTGTGAGTGAATAAATAAGTATCATTTATATAATGGTTCACTGAAAATGACAGGTTATAGAATATGGTCAAAACACAATGCTGGGTACAAATATTTAAAAGATTTAAAGCCCCTTTATATATAAATAAATATAAAGAACGCATTTAAATAACCCATTTGGGATTTACGTATTTGAATCTGAATTTGCGAATATATAATTTAAATCATGCTTTGCCTTAGTCTGTGTGCATTTCTTTATGCTTTTCTTCTACTAAATATTGCTAGTCAATCAATTGATCGATCACCATGTTAGCGGAGCTCAGTAGAGAAGAATGAGAGCTCATTGTTTCCTGAAGGTTAACTGCAACTAAGCCTGACAAATCAACTGCACAGATCAATTGAGGTGATAAGAAAGAATGGCTAATGAAAGAACAAACGGATGGTAATACAATAAGCAAGTTAAAGCATTAACCTCGTTAAATGTACTGAATGGAAGTGAACCCCTCAAAATCACATGGCTTAGATGATTCTTTGAAAGGGATTAAGCTGAAATGTCTTCAAGCCAGTGTTAAAGATTGATAGTTGCTGTCTTTCATGAATTGATTTCTGCTGAAGGGGTCAACACCTGCCATTGATTTTAGGGTGTGCTTATTTCTTTTTAACACAGCAGATTGTAGACATCGTAGTCTAGCTAAGGCAGTCATCATTATTATTGTTGCTCAAGTTTATGGTGTTTTTCCAAACCCTGACCCTAAATTTAAAGTTTCAGTGTGTAACTTGTGCAATCACGTGGTTTATGCGGTGAAAGCTTTTGATGTGCCAGTAAGTAACCACCAAGCACTAATATGCAATGCACCCAATGCCTCTTTTAATCTACCGGAATTGTAATTTAATTAATTTTATTGCAATCTAATTACCAGAATTATAAAATATATAGAATTTAATTAAACTGATAAGTATCTAATTACTGGTAGTATAAAGGGGTGAGGCTTAAACCGGAAGTCCCAGCCTAAAAGGGGTAGGGCAGGGCCGGAAGTCATCAATCATTTTGACATAAGCAATAACATAAATAACAAAAACTTAAAAGCCTTGGCTGGGTCAGTTGGCATTTTTGTGTGGAGTTTGCATGTTCTCCCAGTGTTGGTGTGGGTTTCCTCTGGGTGTTCCGGTTTGTTTCCCCCACAAGTCTAAAGACATGCGCTATGGGTGAATTGAATAAGTTAAATTGTCTGTAGTGTTTGTGTGTGAATGGAAGTGTATGGGTGTTTCCCAGTGATGGGTTGCAGCTAGAAGTGCATCCACTGCATAAAACATATGCTGAACAAGTTGGCGGTTCATTCCGCTGTGGTAACCCCAGATTAACAAAGTGACTAAGCCGAAAAGAATGAATGAATGAATGAATAAATGTTCCAATAGCACATGTCTTATAAACATACAATCTGAAAGGGAATATTCTTCTTGCTGAAAGCAATTAAAACTGGAGTCAGTAAAACTGTCACAAAGCATAATGATTGATATTACTGTCAGACAAATGCAGTTTTGTATTTCATTCTGATCTTGAAAACCCTTAATTTAAAGTATTTTTTGCACATTGTCAAGGCTTGGAGGAAGCTTTAACAGGATTTCGACAGAAAAGTATTTCAGCATTTATAGCGCAGCATGTAATGCAGACTAGCCATTAGCTTCCCTTAATATAATCAGCTTTAGAATCAGGTGCAGGTTGTCTCTCTCTAAACAAAAACTCTTTTATCTATGACTCCTTTTATAACCAATGTAGGTGCACAGATACATATAAGTACTATCTATTATGGTCATCAGCACAAATAGAAAGAAACATCTTTTTTTAATTGAGAAAACTCCAAAGTAATTTGGGAACAGCTATATTCTTTGAAATCGACAGCCAAGGTAATCTTAGGCTTGTGAAATGTGATTATTGTTTCCACTTTGTACTGATTAAAGCCTGTGATGTGTGAACTGTTGAAGTTAAACAGAAAGAGAGAGAGAGAGAGCCATAAACAAATGTACTTCACATTTGAGAGCTGTAAACAGAGCAACAACCTGATATAACAAGAGCTCCATGAACTGCAGTACTATGAGAGGGAATAAAGGCTAATTAACTGTTACTGTTGTTCACGATTTTCTTTTATTTCTGATGCAATAAGAGCTGAAGTTTTTGGCCAAATAGCTTAATCAAAGGCTTTGTGGAAAGCCAGAGGATGCTTTGCTGTCTAGTCACCTAATGACTTAACCAAGTGTTTAGATCTAATTTGAACATTTGGTTTGGGTGTGAATGGAGAAAGAAGATGATGTAACAATGTATGAAATGTGCCACAGAATGGAAATCTGGATTTACACCTAGGAATAGCTAAATAATAAGAGTTCGGTATGGAAATGGAAAAGGCATATTGTGAGTCTCGAACACTAATCCTGTGAATGTAAAATCCTGGTAAAAAATCAGCAATTAGAACAAACACCAGCTGTTACTTTGCTAATTTTTGGAATGCACAAACCAGGCAGTTTTTGATTTTTCATGTTTCCTAGTAAGGTAGATTATATATAGTTTGCCTTATTTTTAAGTTTATCTAAGCTTATTTTAAAATACTATGTATGCGTGACTCTGTTTTGAAAATGTGAGAGGAAGAGTAAATGAGCTTTTTGTAAAACAAGCAGCCATGCATCTCAACTGTTGAGCTTGTCACAGTGCAAAATGCAGGATATACAGATTATAAATTCATTCTGGGCACCCAGAAGAGGCATAAGGTCTCTTCAAATGTATCTAAATCTTTTGTAAGGTTAACGTGTATATTGTGAAATATGCAGAGTATGTTTGTGGTGAGGCAACAAACACATGTAAAGCACTTAGAATAACTGTTAAATGCACATTTATGCATCGTGTCATATCACTCAGCTCTTACTATGCTTTTTCTTGAGTGATTGTACATGCAAAGGTTGCCTGTTTTCATATACATTAAACTCACAAAATAACAACTCTAAATACATCTCTCTCAGATATAATTATAATTTAATTAACTTTTTTGATCACCAGCCACTATGGCTAGTTTTCCAATTTTACTAGTCACTCACCATTTTTACTAGCCACAATTTTGTTGTTGGAAAAATATATTTTATATGCATACATTTTACTTTAGCATACTACAAATACTTGATTTAAATTTTGTTTTATGTCCATATGCCTCCTCATTAATTTAACTTTTTTGTGTGTTGTGACCTTGATCAATAAGCATGAGCAAATGGGTTGTGGTTCCATAATGTTACATTGTAATTAGTTTTAACTCACTAAAATCACTTTTTAGGGCTCAACACTAAGGATTCACCAAATGTCTGGCCACACCAAACTACTTACTTCCTTGCCAGAAATTTTAAATAATAGGTCAAAACAAGCAAATTACAACTTTTTATTCAACAAAAATGTTCTTAAAAACTATTGACATTTAACATGTGTATTTTTAAAACTATACACAGCAGTCTGTCCAGGCTAAATGTCCCAGATTACCAGTAAACTAGATAAATGGAGAGTTAATTTGCTATTAAAGCAATGTTATTGTTTATTCATTTATTCATTCATTTTCTTTTCGGATTAGTCCCACTCCCTTTATTAATCCAGGGTCGCCAAAGCGGAATGAAGTGCCAACTTATCCAGTATATGTTTTACACAGCGGATGCCCTTCCAGCTGCAACCCATCTCTCATTCACACTCATGCACTACAGACATTTTAGCCTACCCAATTCACCTGTACCGCATGTCTTTGGACTGTGGGGAAAACCCACGCGAACGTAGGGAGAACATGCAAACTCCACAGCTGACCCAGCCAAGGCTCGAACCAGCGACCTTCTTGCTGCGAGCTGATAGCACTACGTACTGCCCCACCATGTTGCACAATGTTATTGTAAGGGATGATAATTAAATTACATTAACAAAAACAACTGTAAGCAAATGAGAGCTGATGACAAACATTCTATGTGCTATAACTAAAGGATAACCATGTGCACACAGTTAACTTTAGGCTAATAAGATATTGGAATCTTATTTTTTGCTAATGATTCAGTACAGATGGTGAATAAGGATGGAGAAAGTGGGCATCCTCGACATGCCTCCTGGTGCAGTGAAAAGCTTGGTGATGACAGTGGCTGAAGGTGATGTGTAGAGAATTTGAATCCAATACATAAATGACTCCAAATGATACTAAATCTCGCCAATGTGGAAAACATGAAGTTTCATAGTTTAACCCTATTAAATGTTTTATCTGTGTATCACTATAATAAGACGCTATAATGTTTTATGTAATATGTCAAGTTGAAAAGACTGTGTATTTTTGCAAGTCTACCTTTGATGAAACCGGTTTGATCTGGATGTGTCATGGAAAGTGTAACCTCTTGCAATCTATGGGCAGCATTGATCAAAGAGATGGGACAATAGCTTGATGGTAATGTTGGATCTTTGTTGGGTTTTGGAAAAAAGTGAAATTGTGGGTGTGTTTTTATTAGCTTGGATTTGTGCTTTTTTGTGATTAATACAATTATTTTTTGGTTGAGTAAGTGTAATAGCAGATATTGTTGCTTTTTTCCTGGTTTCATTTGATTTTCCAAATACTTACCTGATTTGTTACAATGCTGAAGTTCTACTTGTGCCTACAGTATAAATAAAAAAAAAATAAAAAATAAAAAAAGGAATGTTTATTGATTATTGCATTTAATTAAATTTATTATTGGGTTTCTCTTTGAAAAAAAAATGTAAATAAAAAATTGAAATAAAAAATATAGGCTAACCAACAGTGCATCCGGAAAGTATTTATAGCGCTTTACTTTTTCCATATTTCTATGTTACAGCCTTATTTCAAAAATAGATTAAATAAATTTATTTCAGCAAATTCTACACACAATACCCCATAATGACGATGTGAAAAAAGATTTTTTGTATATTGTTGCAAATTTATTGAAAATTAGAAAACCTGAAAAATCTCATGTACATAAGTATTCACAGCCTTTGCTCAATACTTTGTTGATGCACCTTTGGCAGCAATTACAGCCTCAAGTCTTTCTGATTATGATGCCACAAGGTTGGTACACCTGTCTTTAGGAATTTTTGCCTATTTCACTTTGCAGTACCTCTCAAGCTCTATCATGTTGGATGGGAAGTGACAATGTACAGCTATTTTCAGATCTCTCCAGAGATGTTCAATAGGATTTAGGTTTGGACTCTGGCTGGGCCACTCAAGGACATTCACCGAGTTGTTGAGAATGATGGGCGATGGTGGGTGATGGGTGAGGGTGATGGGCTTCGATTTGGCCACTCTACCATAAAGGTCTGATTGGTGGATTGCTGCACAGATGGTTGTCTTTCTGTTAGATCCCTCTCTCCACAGAAGAAAGCTATCAATCAGCTTAGATGCAGAGCAGCAGGAATTTTTCCGTAACCTTCCCTAGCCTTGTGCCACGAGTCAATCCTGTTTCGGAGGTCTACGACAATTCCTTTGTCTTCATTCTTGGTTCTTGCTTTGACATCAACCATGCGACCTTATATAGACAGTTGTATGCCTTTTCAAATCATGTCCAATCAACAATTTACCACAAGTGAACTCCAATTAAGATGCTGATACTTTTTCATTTTTTTTTGCATTGTCATTATGGGGTATTGTGTGTAAAATTTTGAGAACATAAATGGATTTAATCCATTCTTGAATAAGGCTTTAACATAAAAAAGTGAAAAAAGTGAAGCGCTATGAATACCTTTTATGTAGCACAATTGCTGTTTTTCATGAGATACAGCTTTGTGAATTGTTTTATTTCTTGTGTAAAGTCATTATTGTACTTTTTAGAATTTTATTCTGTTTAAAGCAACATTCATGGGTTGGATAATAAGTTTTTTTCAGATGAGCAATCCCAGAAACTTTGGATCACAAAGTGGACAAAAGAGAGATATTTAAATGCCACATGTGTAATGTGCTAATGTGCCTCCATTATGCACTAGTAGTTGAAATTACAAAAATGCATCTTAATATCAGGTGTGGTAACAGGGCCCTAGATAATTCTGTATCTACAGTGAAATCATTCTAAGGCATAAGAGGCTTTTCTTGCCATTAAGGCTAAATTGTTCAAATCTATTATGAAAACCAAATTAGTAGTGCAAGCATTGCCAAAAAGTTCACCGTGGTTAGGAAAGTGCTTTCTCTAGGAGAAAAGTGTAGAAAGGTACAAGTAGAAGACGGTACGAAAACATATCTAAGGTTTTAGCTATCCTCTGAGTACTATTGAGAGGATCATTAAGCAATGAAAAGCGTATGGCCCTACCAACACATTGCCTAGAACAGGCTGTCTGCTCAAACTTGATGACTGAGCCAGCAGGACATTGATCAGAGAAGCTACCAAGTGGCCAAAGGCAAGTACTATTGAATTACTTACAAGGCTTTATGGCTGGGACTGGTCGGTCTGTGAATGCATTGTCAGCTGTAAGGCACTTGTGGCAAGACAGAATTTTTCTGAGAAAGTGCCACACTAATTCTCATTAACACTATGCAAAAACATATCTGAATGACTGTCAGATGTAATTGTTATTGGCAAAAAGTGCAATAGATCAGTATAGACCTTTCTGGACTGAACATTCAGTGCTTACCATACCTAAAAAACTTTATCCAGGTGCTTTATCTAGGTTGATTTATTAGACTTATTCCATTTAAGAAATAAACTTGTATAATATAAGCATTCATTCCACACAGACTGATATATTTCGAGTGTTTATTTCTTTTAATTTTGATGACAATTAATGAAACGCCCAAATTACATATATATTTATTTAAACTGTAAACTGTATACAGTGCTCAGCATAATTGAATTAAACAAAACAGATTTATTAAACAGATATATTTATTAAAATAATATTTTAGTCACCAAACATATTTAGAAAATGAAAGATAATACAATTAAATTCATGCAAAATATTGCAAAAAATTTATATTACAACTACAGAATTTTAACAAAACTTTTTTTTTTTTTTTTTTTGCTTCTCTTGATTTTTCTCTTTTTAAAATATGTATTTAATATTTTATTATAACATATAAATTTGGTTGTACTAGTTTTTAGACCGTTACGGTAAATTATTTTGTTGGATATGCTCCAGATTTTCGCTTTAGTACTGACTATATATATATATATATATATATATATATATATATATATATATATATATATATATATATATATATATATAATCAGATGTACTTGTGTTTATTCATTCATTTTCTTGTCTGCTTAGTCCCTTCATTAATCCGGGGTCACCACAGCGGAATGAACCGCCAACTTATCCAGCAAGTTTTTATGCAGCGGATGCCCTTCCAGCCGCAACCCATCTCTGGGAAATATCCAGACATGCACACACACTACGGACAATTTTAGCCAACACAATTCACCTGTACTGCATGTCTTAGGACTGTGGGGGAAACCAGAGCAGCCGGAGAAAATCCACGCGAACGCACAGAGAACATGCAAACTCCACACAGAAATGCTTACTTTTTTTTTTTTTATTAGAATATGCAAAAATCATACAAATACAAGAAAACATCAACAGATAACAAATACAAAGCAACAAAACAAAAACAAAACAAAAACATCAACAATATAGTCAGGTACTGGTATGTGCGTGAATGTGTGCGTGTGAGTGTGTGTATGCATGTAAAGGTAACTTGGTGGACAGGTCAGAGTACATACATTAGGAACAATAACAGTCAATAAATGAAGCAAGTGTCACAGATATAGATAAAACATATAGAAAGAAACCAGTCAGAGGTAAGGAGTAACAACAATGCTTATTAATGTATGATAGTAAATATGAGAGTAAAAAGAGAGAAAGGACAACAGTAATAACTGACAACAATAATAATAAATCACAAGTGCTACACCAACTACTACTACAGAAAGTTCCCCTTCGGGGGGAACTTCAGCACTATAAGTGGATTTGATTGTAAAATCCACGCATTGGGAGGTTCGGTTCAGAAGCTACTCGTCTGAAAGAGTATTGAACGGGCCAATTAAGAATGAATTGGCAGCGCAAGCCTGCGCAGGTGAGCGGCATAAGCAATCAACTGAGTATATAAGCTCACCTGGCGCAGCAGACGCTATCCTTTTCGCTTCAGAGACTTTCTGATCGAGTCGATGAGGGTTCCTCCTGCTGTGACCAGCGATTCTGAGCGAACGAGAGCATTCTCCCGGTCCAGAGTGTGTACACGCAGTGGCAGACGGTCGAGCTGGGTTTCTCCCTTGCCTGGCGTTCTTTGGGTCCGGTCCTCCAGAGCGGTGCGTATAAAGTTGCAAACTTCACAGAAAGAGCAACACAGTCGTGCAGCACGTCCTTATCAGGACGGCGCTCCGACTGTGCGTTTCTGGATGCGGTGGTTTCCTGTCCTCGGATGATGGGCGCGGGCACTGTGTTACATGTCTGGGGGTCCAGCATGTTAATGCGCTGCTCGCGGGCAGTTCATGTCGTCATTGCGATGCCATGACTGTTGCGCAAGATCGCGGTTAGCCTTTGCAAAAAGGCGAACCACCCCAGTTGTCCCCTGCTCTGCAGCGGGCACTCGGGCAGATCTGAGGGTTTCAGCGAGAGATAATCCGTCGCCCACGGGCCCGCGGACCTCCCGCTCCTCTAAGCGCTCCATCCAAGCTTCGGGCGGAGGAAGCGATCCGTCTAACAGATGGTAGCCCTTACGCCCGATGACACCGGAGACCAGATGTCCACCGCGGCATCGGAGGGTGGGCTTTCATTGTCCGATGATGATCCAGACCCGCTCGCCCCCTTCGGGCTGGTGAGCGCTGTCACTACGGATCCTGAAACGGACATGTTAGCCGTGCTTTCCCGGGCTGCTTCGGCCGTGGGTTGGAGATGGTTTATCCCCCAGCTCCGCGGCCGGACCGACTAGAGGGGCGTTCCCTTCTTCCCGGAGGTGCACAGTAGGCTCACGCGGTCTTGTAAAGCACTTTTTTCTGCTCGTGCTGCGTGTTCCTCCACCCTAACCACTCTTGACGGTGAAACAGCCAGGGGGTATGTGGCGATTCCTCAGGTTGAGTGCGCGATGGCGGTAAATCCGCGCGGCGCCTCTTCTTGGCGGGGTCCGCCTCGTCTCCCATCCAAAGCCTGTAAGTTATCTACCTCCCTCGGAGCTAGAGCTTACATAGCTGCAGGCCAGGCTGCTTCCGCCTTGCATGCGATAGCCACCTACCAGCGCTACCAAGCGCAGGCGCTGGCCGAGCTGCACGAGGGTGGGTCCAACCCAGGCTTACGAGCTTCGCACCGCCGCCGACTTAGCTCTTCGGACTACTGAGTCCGCTGCGTGTGCGTTGGGGAGGACGATGTCCACATTAGTGGTCCAGGAGCGCCACCCCTGGCTGATATGCGCAAAGTCGACAAAGTCCGCTTTCTTGACTTCCCCATATCCCCAGCCAGGTTCGGCGACACTGTCTGTGAATTCACCCAGGAATTCAAGGCGGTGAGAGAGCAGTTGGTGGGTGATGTCTTATCGGCGGTCCGTAGCCCGCTCCGCCCGCCGTGCCATTCATACCTGCTCCTCGCCGAAGGCGTCCGCCTACGAGAGCTGCTCCGCCCCCGCACACGCCTAAGGCGAAGCGAGCGCGTCGGGCACCTCGGAAGCAGGCAGCCCCCCTGCCCAGAACGCCGCTAAGTCCGGCAACGGACCGCGAAGCGCCCCTGGGACAGGCCATCTGGAGAAGAGGGAACTTGCTCTTTCCCCGCTGGAGGGCGGGGCCCCATTTCCAACGGCA
Source organism: Danio rerio (assembly GCF_052040795.2). Lineage (NCBI taxonomy): Eukaryota > Metazoa > Chordata > Actinopteri > Cypriniformes > Danionidae > Danio > Danio rerio. The sequence continues at coordinate 12,668,146 of NC_141032.1, forward strand.
CTTTTTACTGCCATGAAAACATTATGAAAGGGCACTTTTCACTTCCCCAGATGTGACAGCCCGAAATCTGCCAGTCTGGGACGCTATGCTTTCTAGCTTGCAGATTCGGTGCGTTTCGCCAGTGGCTCACGAGCGCTGGGAGGACGGTCTCCTTTCTCCCACCCCTCGAGCCTCCCCTCCGGAGCTCGGGTTTGGAGTGAGAGCAAATATCCCACCTCCAGCTTTTCCGTGGGACCCGCGAGCTTCCCGGATCAGCACACCCACTCCGCGCTGCCCCACTGCTGGTACGTCAGCGATTGTAGCGATGAGTCCATTAGCGAGAGCTCTGCCTGCCTGGTTAGCGCGGGCCAGCTCTTCGCGGTGGCTCATACGCACAATCAGACTCGGCTATGCGATTCAGTTCGCGAAACGGCCCCCCAAGTCACGGGTGTGTATTCACCAGGGTCAGCCCCCTGTCCGCCCCTGTCTTGCGAGAGGAGATTGCTGTCCTCCTGGCGAAGGATGCAATCGAGCCGCTCCCTCCAGCCGAGATGGAGAGCGGGTTTTACAGCCCACGCTTCATCGTGCCCAAAAAGAGCGGTGGGTCACGGCCAATCCTAGATCTGCGCGTTTTGAACCGCTGCCTGCACAAGCTGCCGTTCAGAATGCTCACGCAGAAGCGCATCCTCCGGTGCGTTCGTCCTCTGGGTTGGTCTGCAGCATTAGACCTGATGGACGCGTATTTCCATGTCTCCACTCTTCCTCGCCACCGACAGTTTCTGCGGTTTGCGTTTGAAGGTCGAGCTTGGCAATACAAAGCCCTCCCCTTCGGGCTCTCTCTGTCTCCGCGGGTCCTCACCAAGCCCGCGGAGGGTGCCTCAGCGCCCCTTCGGCTCGCGGGCATCTGCATACTCAATTTCTTTACGACTGGCTGAATTGCCCTCTCTTTTGATTATGCACAGAGTTGATTATGCACAGAGACAAAGTGCTCTGGCACTTCCACCTGTGGGGGTTTCAGGTCAACCGAGAAAAGAGCAAACTCGCCCCCGTGCAGAGGATCTCTTCTCTCGGGCTGGAGCTGGACTCGGTCACCATGGCAGCGCGCCTCTCCGGAGAGCGCGCTCAGCTGATGCTGTACTGTCTGAGAGAGCTCGACAGTAAAATAGTGGTCCCACTGAAACAATTTCAGAGGCTCCTGGGGCATATGGCATCCGCAGCCGCTTCATGCCGCTCGGATTATTCTATATGAGACCACTTCAGCACTGGCTTCACGATCGAGTCCCCAGACGCGCATGGCACGCGCGCGCACACCGAGTCTCTGTTACTGCGCTGTGTCGCCGCGCCCTCAGCCCTTGGAGCGACCCCTCGTTCCTACAGGCCTGGGTGTCTCTAGAACAGGCGTCCAGTCTTGTTGTCGTTTCAGCAGACGCTTCCAACACGGGCTGGGGGGCTGTGCGTTGCGGGCATGCGGCTGCGGACCTGTGGAAAGGTACCCAGTTGCATTGGCATATCGCCTGGAGCTGTTGGCAGTGTTCCCCGCTCTCCACCGTTTTTTTCCGGTGTTGGAGCGGCAACACGTGCTGGTCAGGACGGACAGTACGGCGGCGGTGGCGTATATCAGCCGTATAGGGGGTATGCGCTCTCGCCGCATGTCTCAGCTCGCCCGCCGTCTGCTCCTCTGGAGTCATCCGCGGCTGAAATCGCTGCACGCCATTCATATTCAGGCAAGCTCAACCGTGCAGCCGATGCGCTCTCACGGCAGCCTTGCGTCCTGGAGCATGGAGACTCCACCCCGAGTCTGTTCAGCTGATATGGGCGCGATTCGGGGAAGCCCAGATCGATCTGTTGCTTCCCCCGAGATCGCTCATTGCCAGTTGTTCTTTCCCTGACCGAGTGCTCTCGGCACGGATGCACTGGCTTACAGCTGGCCTCGGGGCACGCGCAATACGCGTTTCCCCCAGTGAGCCTGCTCGCGCAGTTACTGTGCATGGTCAGGGAGGACGAGGAACAGGTTGCTGGTTGCGCCCCTCTGGCTCAACCGGACCTGGATGTCAGAGCTCTCCCTCGCGATAGCCCTCCCCTGGCAGTCCCTTCGAGAGAGCACCTACTCTCTCAGGGACAGGGCACCACCTGGCACCCTCGCCGATCTTTGAAGAGATTTTTAGACGCGAGGAAGACTTAGGTAACCTCCGATTGCGGTGGCTAATACCGTCACTCGGGCTAGAGCCCCCTCCCCGAGCGCGCCTATGCCCTGACGTGAAGTCTATTCACTGAATGGTGTGTCTCTCGCTGAGAAGACCCCCGTAATTTGCCAGATCAGCGTTGTGCTTTCTTTACGCCGAGAGAAGTTGGAGAGCAGGCTGTCGCCCTCCACACTCAAGGTTACGTGGCTGCCATCTCCGCTCTCATAACGCGGTGGCTGGCAGCACCGTGGGAACGCATAACCTCATCATCCGGTTCCTCAGGGGCGTTAAGCGAATTAATCCACCCCGCCCCCCTTCATGCCCTCTTAGGATCTCGCCCTCGCTACACAAGCCGCGTCAGATCCCTTCGATCCTCGACTCAGTATATTTCTGTCCCTGAAGACAGCTCTGCTGGTCGCGTTGATATCGATTAGAGGGTCGGGGACCCGGAGGCATTTTTCGGTCAGTGACTCGTGCCTGTAATTGGGCTGGCTTCTCTCACGTATGAGACCCCGCCCGCGATATGTGCCCAAGGTTCCTACCACTCCGTTTTAATACGAGGTAGTGAGCCTGCAAGCGCTGCCCTCGGAGGAGGCAGACCCAGCCCTTATTTATTGTCCAGTTCGCGTTTTGCGTATTATCCGGACCGCACTCAGAGTTTAGATCATCTGAGCAGCTCTTCATCTGTTATAGCGGTCGGCAGCAGGGAAGTGCCGTACCGAAATAAGTTCCCACTAGATTGTGGATGCCTTTCTTTCACTATCAGAGCCGAGATGAGCCGCGTCCCCCGAGAGCGCGTGCGCACTCCACTCGGAGCTTCGCATCCTCTCGAGCGCGCGCACGCGGCGCCCCTCTAACAGACATCTGTAGAGCTGCGGGCTGGGTGACACCCAACACATTTGCAAGGTTTTACAATCTGCGAGTGGAGCCGGTTTCCTCAAGGGTATTAGGTAACCCTTGGTGATTGAGGAAACAACTCGGTAGGGTGTTGAAACACGCTTGCTGCGCCATTTTCCCTAACACGGAGATACGTGCGCCTTTTTATCTGTCAGTAAAGTTATCTGTCAGTAAAGAGCCCTGCAGATTCCTCCGTGGCCCCCAGCACTGACTCAGCGGAGGAGTCACTTGCTGGCCCACTACGTTGTAGGTCTGCCCGCTGGTCAGCCCGCGTTTTGGGTAAAGGTGTCTGCTATGCGTGGTCCCCACTAGGCGATCCCATATGCTTATTCAGCCACGGTTAAGTCCCCCCCCCCCTGGGCGGACCCGTGTCTTCCCTCCCCGCTAACCACTCTTTTGCTATGCGTACTCCCCCTTTTTAGGGCTAGTCCATATGTAAATTCTGCCATCTATCCCCCCTTGGGTAACGGATGGCCTCCGCAGCGTCCTCCCTATCGGGATTGCACGCTTCCCAACGTACTGTCGTATTTCCTAGAATTATCTAGATGCTCACGACACCCCAAAAAATATATATAAATCCGTAAAACTTCTGTTGAAGTAGGATAAATTAGGGCCAGGGACACGTTGGAGGACCGCGCCCCCCATGATGTGGGTGCGTCACGCTTGCTTGACTATCTCCTCATCGGGGGTGTTGGTAAGGTGCAGTCATTATGGCGCTTTCAATGGGCTCCCAATGCGTGGATTTTACAATCAAATCCACTTATAGTGCTGAAGTTCCCCCCGAAGGGGAACGTTCGAGGTTACTAAAGTAACCCTTCGTTCCCCGAGGAGGGGAACGGAAGCACTATACTCCGTCGCCATAATGACTGTCCCTTAGCTGTTGAAAGTCTCTTCAGCTTAAAAAGGATAGCGTCTGCTGCGCCAGGTGAGCTTATATACTCAGTTGATTGCTTATGCCGCTCACCTGCGCAGGCTTGCGCTGCCAATTCATTCTTAATTGGCCCGTTCAATACTCTTTCAGACGAGTAGCTTCTGAACCGAACCTCCCAATGCGTGGATTTTACAATCAAATCCACTTATAGTGCTTCCGTTCCCCTCCTCGGGGAACGAAGGGTTACTTTAGTAACCTCGAACGTTACTTATATTACAACTACTACTGCTTCTACTACAGCTACAACCACGACGACTACTACTAAAGTGTCTACTGATACTGATACTACTTCAACGACTTCCACTACTGATAGTACTATTGCTACAACTAATACAACAATGTCTACTGCGACTACTACTATACTACTACTACTACTACTACTACATCTACATCAACAACATCTACTACTGATATTACTACACCAACAACGACTACTACTACTACTGTAACAACCACACCATTACTACTTCTGCTACTACTATACCAATGATATCTACTACTACATGAACTACAACTTCTATAATCTCCGTAACAATTACTCAATAACAATCGATACTATTACAATGACTACTACTTCAACTACTACTACTACTACTACTACTACTACTACAACTACTACAGTTACAACTACAACAACTGCAACCTTACTAATGATAATGGTGTAAATACTTGTAATAATGATAATGAAAAGATAACAGGACAAGTCAGAACAGTAATAATAATAATGATAACAAAAAATAAAAGTAATACCATTTATGACAAAGATGTCGAGGAAAGGGGAGGATGGGAAATCAGGGAGAAGACAAGTAATAATAATAATAATAATAATAATAATAGTAGTAGTAAGTTGAAGGGGAAAGAGAGGAAAAGGGAAAATAAACTAATAATAATAAACAAAAATTAATAAAATAATAATAATAAAAAAATTAAAAAATAAATAAAAATAAAATAAAAAAAACAGACGGAAAATGAAGGGGAGGAGTCGAAGAAAAAGAAAAGAAACAAAAAGAGTGAAAAATAAAATAAAATAAAATAAATAAAGTTCAGCAAACAAAGCAATGAGAATAAGCAAAAAAAATAATAAAAACTAAATAAATAAAAAAGAAAACACTATATCAATGCTAATTATGAATTATACAAACCGACATGGATGAATAATATTAAAGATATGTATGATAGATTATTAACTTGATAACTATAATATACTCAAGCTGGTAATAATAATAATAATAATAATAATAATAATAATAATGATAATAATAAAAATAACAACAGCTGTAACAATAAATTGAGGAGGTTGTAGTTGTGTGATGGGCATTGAGGTATATAGTGTTTGTCAGTTGCTTTGTGATGCATTAAAAAAAGTGTAACGTGCGGCATGGATCAGTCCAGTGCAGTACCGAGGCTGCCATGCCTATGTTACACTTTACCCTGTGAATTTAGTACATGTAAGTAGTTTTTTTTTTCTCTCTCTCTCTCTTTTTTTTTTCTTTTCCTCCTCTTCTCTTTCTTTCTTTTTTTGGTCAGGAAAAGTACTGGTATATTAAAAAAAAAAAAAAAAATATATATATATATAATAATAATAATTTATGTATAATAATAATAATAATAAATAGAAAACAAATATTATAAATAATATTAATAATAAAATGAATAAATAACATTGATAGAGACAGAAAAGGGGAACAAATAGAACAAAAGGGAAAGTAAAGAAGTCTATAAAGACCGAATTATGATTCTTCACAGAAATGCTTACTGAGCCGAGGTTCGAACCCAGCGACCTTCTTGCTGTGAGGTGACAGCACTACCTACTGCGCCACTGCCTCGCCCGTACTTGTGTTTACTAACTGTTTATTCAGTTAATCATGAATTTTTAACTGTAGGCCTACATATATAAGCGCTCCAAATAGTGCTTTTTGATTACCTGAATCTGACTAAAGTCATTACTGAACTAAACAGAAGTGGAATTAAGACATCAGTTTGCATATATTTGTGGCATTATTGAAGTAAACACCGCAATCAAACTATTACCATCATTGAGGACTTTTCTGCATATTTTCCTACAAGATCCACACACACGTCTGTCAGTAAAAGACCGCACTGCACCGGACCGCATACACACATAGACGCACACACACATTGAGAAATGCAGAAGTTTTTTCTTTCCATTTGGTGTGCGTTATTAAATTCCATAACACTTTTACCATTCCTTACTCCTTATTTGCATCTAATACCCCAGTTTGTCATGGGGGATGAATGAAATTTTTGTAAGTTAAAGTGAAACTGCCGAACTTAAGTTAAAGTCAGGCATCCTGCTGATTTGATTCAGAAGGGCACTTTTTTTTTGTCAGATTGCTCACCAGTCAGGTATGCACCTGCGCTAAAATATCAAGGTGAAAGTCTTCATAGCTTGGGTAGAATAGACCCAGCTCCCAACTCAAATTTGAGAATATATTAACAGTAATATTTTCTTTTATTGTGTGATAACAGTCTCACGTTAACGCAGCACGTTAACGCCGATAACAGCCTATCACTAATATATATTTATATATATGATCCAATGGGCTAACTGGTTGCAACGGAAAAGCCACCCACACGGGGGTAAGCAGGCAGGTGGGCCAAGTCACAGCCCTACCTAAATCTGAAAATGGATGGACTAGATAAAGAAAGCAGTTCACTGCTGCTTGCTCACCACCAAATTTAAATGAGCAAATATTCTTCAATCGAGGAGTGTAAGGCCAATGGAGACATTTCCAAAGAGATTAATGACTGTAATTAAAGCAAAAGGAGACTCTACAAAGAATTAAATCCACCGACTGGTGACATTCTAACTGTTCAAGTTTTTCAGTTATTTATTAATTTTCAGAGCTGTTGCTTTTCTCTTTTATCATTTTGATGTTGCAAAGCAACCTTTTAAAATAAAGCTTGAAGATAATAATTATTATTTTTCAGAATAGGTTTTTATTTCAGGCTGTAAAAAAAAAAAAAAAAAAAAAAAAACCCTTTTTTTCAAAGGGTAAGACTGTATCTTATAGGCACTGTTAATCTTTTATCACCCCATGTTCCACATCCTCAAATTAGTCTGAATAAATAAACACACTACTTTATTTCACTGCAAATTTAAACATTGCAGAACTTGAATACATGATCTGTTTTCTTTTTCTTCTTGAACATTATTCTAATTTATGAACTAATTTAATAATAAAAAAAAAATCCCCTGTTGACCCATTTCGCATATGTTGAATTGGTGTTTAAGGGGAAATGCAATATGTTAGGTTACAATATATGCTATTTTTGTATAATAGAATACTACTACTTGTACTAAAATTTTAACTATGGGATTGTCCTGGGAAAGTTAGGTCATATGGTCATCCTATAACCAGCACTCCCTTTTTTGCATTTATGTTCAATTAAGAGAACTGTCATTCAGGAAATGTTTGTTCAGGAAATGATTTTTTTATTAACAATTTTAATTTTTTTTTTGTAAGGTAATTCTTTGATTTAAATTTTGTCATGATGACCAGTGATTGTGCCTTCTAAGATCCCTGAATCTCACTCATAATCACTATGGACTACAAATCCACCATTTCTAGACTACATTTTCATAAGTGCACTTCGCTCACACACACACATGCTTCCTCATTCTGACGGAATACACTCGCACCACCTGAGGATTGTCAGAGACAACACACACTATTTAAGCAGCACACTCACTCTTTTTGAAGTCTTGTTTATCGGTAAGGTGACAATTTAATTAGTGGTGGGCAAAGCGAGGCTTCATGAAACACTGAAACAATCGAAGCAAATGAGTCGAAGCTTCGAAACGTTTCAAAACCCATCTCTACGGTGACACCTAGTGGTCATTTTTTATTGTATTGCACCGAAACAGCTTCAGCAAGAACATTTTAGCAAATTGAGGCATTAAACCCCACTTTGTAGAAGTATATATTCAAGAGATTTAGTGGAGCAGTTAAGATTTCTGACTTCCATGTGGGGATAGTGGGTTTGAATTCAGCCTGATACAGCTATTTTGAAATGCTTTAATACCAGTTGGTAATGCTTTGTTCTTGTTATGTTTTGTTTCAACATTGGTCTGACATTTGAATAAACACTTTGTGAATAAATATGTCTTGTTTTGGTATTAAAACGGTTATTGCTAGATCAGACACAGTTGTGGCCAGAAGGTATCAAGAATTAGTTATATTATTCATTGAATTTCCCATTTATTGTATTTCTTTAACGTCTACCCAAACCCTAAACCCAACCATCAGTACTGTAAAATTATTTTTTATTGTTTTAGTGTTACAAAAATGATGCTATAATGATGGTGTATCCGCAGCTGTAATCTATTTCGGCTACACCATAAAAACAGAAATATGATTAAAATAAATAAAACCATGATTTGGGAGTATTTGTACAAGTCAGGATTCGAACCCAAAAGACATTGCAAGAAGAGTAACAGCATGCACACGCACAGTCCACCAGGCCATATTAACAGGTAAGGAATCAGATTCCGCCAGTAACATGTAGATTTGCCAGGTCTCGAAACGCTTCTTAACTGATCAATGCTTTGAATCACTTTAGTCACGTGACCAAGTGTTTCGAAACACTTTAATCACGTGACTTTGGTGTTTCACATCATGCTTCGGTGCAGTGTTTCGAGACACTTGCGCTTCGGGATCTCGAAACTGTCGAAACTCCAGTTTCACGTCAGCCCTCTCTAAATTTAATGTGTTCTTGTTTCTCTGTGTTTTGACCTTTGCCAAGGTTGTCTTTTTGTCCTAGTCTGCCGTCTGCCCTTCGACCTCTCGTCTGATCTTTTGAATACGATTCTGGAACGCCTTCATATATCTGTTTGCACCTGTGTTGACCATTGGTTGCCTGATTCCGAGTAAACCTGCATGTGGATCCAAACTTCAGTTGTCTTTGTCACACCCTGTTACAAATATTAAATCATTAATCTTTCAGCATCATTTGTATGATAAAGTGAGCTTTAGACATCAAAGCTAAATATTTAAAGTCTGAAATAATTTCCCTATAGAATAATAAACTTGTAAATTATCTGTGCAGTCTTTTTTACAAGTCCATGCCACACTAAAAAAATGACCAGATGAAGCCAATTTCGTACACTGTATATTTTCAGTGTTTGCCTTGTTTGGCCAAAATAACTAGCACTCATCACCGTGGGCAGCAGAGAATTGTGTGAACACTTCTCAGACTGTGACACTAGTTAGAACCCAAGGAAAAATTGCTCTGAGCCAAGCACAAAAAGGTCTGTGCTTGAAAAACCAAACTTGAGATTTCAGCAGCGGGACAATGCTGGAGTGGCGTCCAGACATTTCTGAGTGTTCTCAAGTGGCCAAGCAAAGCCTGGATGTGAACTCCATAGAAATGTCTGACTTGACCTAAAGATTGCAGCTCACAGACATGCTGCTTTCAATCTGCCAGAGCTTCAGGGAATTTAAAAAGAAGAATATAAGAAGCAGACCAGTTCCTGGTGGCCAGATAAATTTCACAATCCAAGTGGAAGATTGAATGGAAGAGAAAAATGTTTTAAAATAAAAAAGGAAGTTCATTATAATGAAGATTTCAGCTATTTCTTTCATGCTTGGTGCGAGAAGCGAGGACTTAAATGCAGACTAAAAAAATGGGTTTAGTAATAATAAAAACAAAAAACAAAGAGCAACAAAAAGTACCCCGTGGTGGAAAACATTAACAAAAGCAACTAAACAAACAAACTGGCTGGGAAGAGCAGGGCTGGACAGGACTGGACACTTGAAAGATGACATGTGATAAACTGGCACTGAACAGCAGACAAGAAGAGACTATAAAGAATTAACAAACAAGCAGGTAATTTTAATAAACTAATAATGGATTAACAGCGAGGATGGTACTAGACAATTGATGGGGCTAGAACGCACAGCCAATGAGATAACTCAATAACCGCATGTTCACATGAAACAACATTAAACAGGCGGCGCATGTATACATTAACCACATGCTAAACACAACACCAACACAAACAGAACGCAAGACATGATCACACGATTAATGTTTCCGATCCCAGCACCAACCAAAACTGAAACCAGCTGGACTGAAGCGCTGAGAATGAAAACTCCATGCCGCGAACAAAACAACAACCCAGGACAAAGGCATGCATCACAAGCAGCCAACACAGTGCTCATACAGGGACAATGACGAGAAATATGAGTGCTTGACTTAAGAAAACTCGAGCTGAGCACAATATACTGGACAAGTCAGGACTAGTGTCTGGATCATACCTTTTTTTCCCAGGATTCTTCTGTATTTTGCAGTTCTATCCTGCTATCGTCCCCTAAAGGTATTTTCCTGTATTTCTGCTGTTATTTTAGGCTTTCTCTGAATTGTGGCTGTTTTGTGCTTTTTCTTTTGTGCATTTTATTTAGGCATGAAAACACTTTCTTTCATTGAAATTCCCTTCCTTTTCGTAAGAGGTGCCATCGTCCCTCCTATGCAATTCTCAAAACGGTGCGTGACTGTCAGCTGAGGCGATTGATAGGGATAAATAGGCGCTGTTTCCCAAATGGATTCTGTATGCGCGATTTGAAGCGAAGCGAAAGTCTGGGTTTTGGGTGCATGTTTGAACAGACATATACACATAGTTAATAATAATAACAACATCTCATCAAAAGATGTCGATCTTGGTGTTTTTTTTTTTTTTTCAAACACAAGTAATTTTGTCCTAAATGAGTTAGGAAAGCAATTAGATGTGTGCCTTTTCAAAGTGATAGCTGTTATATAATGTTATCAAACAAAAAATCCAAATAAATGATATTCATTCATTGCTCTTCAATTAGAATGTGTAAGTTATACAGTGAAGAAAAGGTTAATGAGATTTGATAACTTGATTCTATTTGTTTATAATAGCTAATGATTTTAATAACCTGAACTGTTTGCTACTTTATTTGCTGCTAATGTATACTATTTATTTTCTCCTGTAGGGTCCGGCCTGTTGGTCCAATGACAGTTTCCACTGGTGGATGAAGGTTCACTACATGTTCAGTCTTTCCAGTGCACAATGTTGATTTATATTAAACTTAACTGACTCCAATTTTAGTATGAGGTGGTTTAGAATATTAATATATTTATCCTCGTTTTATCTGACTCCAATTATAAAACATTGATGAAGTTTTTTTGTTTCCTTTCACAGCATTTTTTTTAGATTATGATTGAATATTCTTTTGATGATTCTTTTGGTTATTATACCTTATTCTCATTTATTCAGATTCCTATAGCATCCCGAGTCTTGCACCGGCCGGGTATACAATCTCTTAATACAAGCTTGTCAGTCTTGGTCATTAAACAGAGGCGATTAACCACTCTCCTAAAGTGGCAGAACCCTACTTACTCAGTTTAGGAGATTTTTATGTGGTCCCCATAGATCTGTTATCTACTAAATCAAGACAAAGTATTTTATTAATAATCACACAGGATTTTAAGTTTATAGATGAAGGCCTAAATATCCACATTTAGATTGGTTTCAACAATATTTTGTTGTTCTAAATAGAAAACCCATTGTTGGCCTTTTACAGTCTAAGTATACTTTAATTAATGCCAGTTTGTTAGTCGGATCTCTAACAACATCGTATAGCGTGCCACGCTGCTCCCTCTAACATGTTTTAGTCCGTTACTAACCTGTACAGTGGCTTGTAGTGCTATGGACAACAACATTTACCAGTGATAATAACACAAGGACTGTTTGAATAATTCAAAACATAACAATTCATTAGTCAGGTAAATATGTATTATGCCAATTCATTCAGTCAAGTTATCAAAGATAAATCCAAGATTAAAAGATGCATTCCTGACTTCAATAACATGGAGCGTATCCCATCTCTGGGAAACATCCACACATACACTATGGACAATTTAGCTACCCAATTCACCTGTATGTCTTTAGACTGTGGGGGAAACCAGAGCACCTGGAGGAAACCCACGAGAACGCAGGGAGCATATGCATACTACCTACTGTGCCACTGCTTCGCCCCACTGTTTTGTAAATAATAATAATAAAACAAATTACTGACCGCTTAACTGTTTATTACCAATGAAACTGCTCCAGAACAACAGATTCAGTAATTTACAGTAGTAAGAAAAGATTTAGTGATTTTTTTAAGGCGTGGGTGGGGGGGTCCTGTATTATGTTGGGCACATTCCTTTATTTTCAAATCTCTGACACTGCGACAAAACAAGAACTAGCAAAACCAAAGTGGGAGAATCCTGACAATTTCAGCTATTTTCACCTTTTGTTTGACAGTCTTTATTAATTTTTAAGGAACTTTTAATATGTATTAAAAAAAAACAACATTTAGAAAACAAATGCAATTAAAAGTATATAAATAAATAAATGCATGGGCAAACACATACAATATAAAAGCATCAAAACAATGGTATATTACAGTAATAGCAGGCTATAAGTTATATGGTCAAAAGATTTGTATCAGTAATCCTACAAAGGGATTCCATATTTTGAAAAAGATTTCAGGTTTTCTATTATCAATATACGTACATTTTTCTAAACCCAAACACTGAGGCAATTCTTGCAACCATTGTTTAAAATGAGATAATTACTGTAATTTTCCAGTAACGAGCAATCATAAGTTTCGCATGAAACAAGCAGAAAGTCAACAGTTTCTTATCTGAGCTGGTAAAAGAAGTCAACATAGCCTCATTCTGAGTTTGGTGATTTTTAATTATGTGGTCAGAGCTATGTATGGCTACATTTCCATTTTAAAATGAATGATAAGAGGTGGTTTGATGTCGTTTCTTTTCTCCCCAGCTGAATGCTTACCTCCGTATGGATGGCTTTCCCGCAGTTACAAGTTTGAGCGGTAGCTTGACATGTACATCAGCGGAACCGAGATGCAGAGGGGAGTTGACCGCGACAATGGGGACTGAATCCGGTGAAGAACGATACTAGAAAGCAGGTAAGACAAAAATAAAAGCTAAAAAATAAAATAAACAAGTAAATAACAGGGTGAGAATATGGTAAAATCTGAAAACATGGTAAAAATCAGGGCTTTTCTTTTTCTGGATTGCTTTTTAAAACACTGCCGTTGGGTTTAGGGAAGGGGGTGATTGGGCCGATTGGTGCTTTTCTAAAACACTATTGGTTGGGTTTAGGGAAGAGGGATGTTGCCTGTGAGGGAATTGTCGGTTGGTCAATCAGTAAGCGGCCTCTGGTGGATTTATGTGAGAACAGCAGGTGTGAATCGCACTCGAGACAGAAATTTGAGATCTGTAAAAGAGAACACAGGTGTATTCACAAAAACAAAAACTGCAAAAAATAAATAAATAAATAAAAAATAGTAGACGTATTTGGCACTTTCCAGAAATGTATATGGAGGTATGTAATCAGAATGAGCCTGGGTTACAAGAACTTGTAACAGGAAAAATATTAAGAATACAAATTTTGGATATTTGGGAATATTCTATCGTTTAGTAAAAATGCACTGGTCCCACTTTTTATTAAGTGGCCTTAACTGCTATAGGAACTTACATAAAAACACTGCATGTATTGTGTTTATATTGTTATAACACTTCTGGTGCTATTGTGGTGGGATACGGGTAATGTTAAGGATAGGATTGATGGTATGCATATGGAAGGGGCTGTTCACACAGAAGGTGTGTTTCCATTTAAATGTGCTATTTTTCCATTTTTCAATGTAAACATGCACTTGACAGTGCATGACCATTAAAGCTTGCTGCTTTAGAAGTACAGTGCACATGAGCAATGCTATTTTAGATGCTGTTTCAAGTTAAAAGATCTTAAATTTGTACATGCAGCACTGCTTATTAGTGTCCGTTCCAATCAGAAGAACTCAGAGATGGGCAAAGCGTTACAAGTTTCTGGCCCTCAGTGGCTGTGTCCAGATACCCTTGTGCTCTACTTTTGAAAACCTTTCATGAGGATTACATCTCACAATTTTTAGAAGCAAAGACTAAGGTGTCTGAGAGAGCTTAACATGCTGCAATTTAAGATAACACAATTACTGAAAAAAATAGTCAGATTGAATAAATAATAATAATATGAAGAAGAAGAAGAAGAAGAAAAAGAAGAAGAAAAAAGTGCTGCATTTTCTTATAATGCTAAGCACATTAAGAAAGTGCCTGCATTTTCTCACATGCAAACAGGGCCGGACTTAATCATTAAGCGATGTAAACATTGTTTGTAATCTCACCCATCTTTTTAGGTGCAAACAATATGGATTATTAGATTATCAGACATTTGCAGGAGCAAATCCCTCTGTGGTGAGTTACAATTGCTGTAATAAAAGTATTAAAGGCTGCTTTGTTTAAACAAACATCTGCACATCAGAAGTTCCAGTTTCCCCTTCTGAATTACAAGAAGTCATGTTCTCCCATGCAGGTACAGAATGCGCACCCTCGTTCTAGTTGGCTTTCAACCGTTTGGCGTGTTCATGCACAGCTTTTGGGAACCAGACAAGAGCCAACGTAGCACAAGTTGGGTCTCGTCTGTGCTTGTTTGGCATTTGCTTGGTGTGTACTGGCCCTTTAGACTGTTGTATTTTTTGTTGTCAAAATGTTTAAGTTTGGGCAGCATGATAGCAAAGTGGTTAGCACTATCATCTCACAACAGAAAGGTCACTGGTTCAAGTCCCAGCTGGGCCAGTTGGCTTTTCAGTGTGGAGTTAGCATATTCTCCCCATGTTCGTGTGGGTTTCCTCTGGGTGCTCCGGTTTTCCCCACAGTCCAAAGACATGCGCTTTAGGTGAATTGGGTAAACAAAATTGGCTTTCAAGAGTTCACACTTAGCTGATGGTGCCAATTTGCTATGGTCAATTTACATATAAAATAATCTAGGAGCTAACTTATAAGATAATAGAAGGAATTGGCTGATTGGTGAATCATGTATAAGCTAATACGGGACCAGCCGTGATCAATCATAAGCACGTAATCTTCTCGAAATTAGTTTATGAATAAACTTCACATAGTGTATGAGGGTGCATTCAGGTATATACAGAAGTACATCATACCATATGATTCCTTTAAATGTAAGTACATAGTAATTAGGGCCACTTAATAGAAAGTGGGACTGCATGAAACTAGTTCAGACAACCAATTCTGAATGGATGGGGCTTTTAAAATTGTTAAATTAAAAATAAAAATCCCTGAAAAAATCACATGTACATAAGTATTCACTGCCTTTGCTCAATATTTTGTTGATGCAGCTTTGGCAGCAATTACAGACCTCAAGTCTTTTTGAATAAGATGCCACAAGCTTGGCATACCTGTCTTTGGGAATTTTTGAATTCTTTGCAGTACCTCTCAAGCTCTATCAGGTTGGATGTGAAGCAACGGTGTACAGCCACTTTCAGATCTCTCCAGAGATGTTCAATAGGATTTAGGTCTGGGCTCTGGCTGGGCCACTCAAGGACATTCACCGAGTTGTTGTGAAGCCACTCTATTGGTATTTTGGCGGTGTGCTTTGGGTCATTGTCCTGCTGGAAGATGAACTGTCGCCCAAATCTGAGGTCAAGAGCACTCTGAAGCAGGTTTTTATTCAGTATGTCTCTGTACATTGCTGCATTCAACTTTCCCTCTATCCTGACTAGTCTTCCAGTTTCTGCTGCTAAAAAGCATCCCCATAGCATGATGCTGCCACTACACATCCCTATGCTTCACTGTAGGGATGGTATTAGCCTGGTGATGAGCGGTGCCTGCTTTTTTTCCAAACACAACGCCTGGCATTCAGTCCAAAGAGTTTAAATTTGGTCTCATTAGACCAGAGAATTTAGCAAATCCAGGAGGGAGTGGCTTCTGTCTGGCCACTCTACCATACAGGCCTGATTGGTGGATTACTGCACAGATGGTTGTCTTTCTGTAAGGTTCTTCCCTCTCCACAGAAGAACACTGGAGCTCAGACAGAGTAACCATTGAGTTATTGATCACCTTCCTGACTAAAGCCCTTCACTCAGCCCGATCACTCAGCTTAATGGTTGGATAGCTGTAGAAGGAGTCCTGGTGGTTCCAAACATCTTCCACTGGTGGATGATGGAGGCCACTGTGCTCATTGGAACTTTCAGAGTAGCAGAAATTTGTCTGTAACCTTCCACAGACTTGTGCCTTGAGATAATGCTGTCTCAGAGGTCTACAGACAATACCTTTGTCTTCATTCTTGGTTTGTGCTTTGACATGCACTGTCAACACTGGGACCTTATATAGACAGGTGTATGCATTTTCAAATCATGTCCAATCAACTGAATTTACCACAGGTGAACTCCAATTAAGCTGCTGAAACATCTCAAAAATGATCAGTGGAAACAGAATGTACCTGAGCTCAAATTAGAGCTTTAAGGCAAAGGCTGTGAATACTTCTGTACATGTGATTTTTCAGGTTTTTAATTTTTAACACATTTGCAACAATTTCAAAGAATCTTTTTTACATTGGCATTATGAGATATTGTGTTTAGAATTTCGAGAATATTAATGAATGTAATCCATTTTGGAATAAGGGTGTAACATAAAAAAATGTGGAAAAAGGGAAGCGATATGAATGCTTTCTAAATACACTGTATATACAGCTGAAGTCAGAAATTTTAGCCCACCTTAAATTTTTTTTTTTTTCAAATATTTCCTCAATGATGTTTAACAGAGCAAGGACATTTTCACAGCATGTCTGATGTTTTTCTGAAAAAAAAAAAACCTGGGGAAACTGGGGGAAATGGGTCTGTATTTATATATATATATATATATATATATATATATATATATATATATATATATAATTGTTCAAGGTTTTACGCAGCTACTTGCAATTATTGTGCAGGCATATGTGTATTGTGCCAATACACATATGCCTGCATTATTAAAAAACCTGTTACACTCCAGTGCCTGATTCAGTCCAGGTAAACAGAGGAAAAAACCTTGGTTGAAGTGTCTAGTTAGCATGCAAAGTGAACATTCTTTCCCCAACAAAGCGAGGCTGGTCATAGATTGTATGCAGTACTCAAAAACAAGCCCTTGCATAACCTTCCAAAGACAACCAGAAATCGTCATTACAAGAGCTGTGATTCATTTTTTGTGACACTGCTTCAATACAAGCCAATCCTCATGTTGTTTGCACTCAAGTGTTTTGCAAGACCCTGAACCTTACATATTGAGTCTTACATATTTTGTTTTTGCTAAAATGGGAGAGAGAGAGATAGAGAATGAAAATAATCTTGATATTTTAGCATAAGATGGTGCAGCATCGTTTACGGAGCTGTGAATTGTGCATTCTTCATTTTAAACTTGTTCAGACACATAAGAATTACATCAGAAAAAGTACTAAGTAGCAAGCAAACTTGATATCCCCAAGCAAACTGTAAAACAAGAAAGTAAACAAACAAACCAACCATCCAGTTTCTGATGTTTTTATTTATTTTTTTAAGTCACAAACCCACGTCATATTAAATGAGGCTTACCTAAAAAATATATAACAATAACCCCCAGTCATTTAAGATATACTGTACAACATTTATTTTCTTTCTTCATGTTTTCTCCATCGACATGGAAACATTCCAAATAGAAAAATGTATATTTTACTGTGAGATGTGTACTGCTCTCAACAAAGACCATTTTTGACAGCACAAAACCAATGTTAGAGGCATAGTTTACCCAAAAATGAAAATACTGTCATTAGTTACTCACCCTGAAGACTCGAAATACCTTTTTTAATTATCAGAACAAACATTAAGATATTTTTGATAAAATCCGAGAGCTTTTTCTGACCCTCCATATAGAGTTAGTGTTTTAAATAATTTAAAATCTAGAAAGGAACCAGGAATATAGTTAAGTCATAATTAAATGACGCCTTATGTGCACTAAAACATACGACAAAACATGAACTAAGAATAATCAATAGTTCCCCAGCATGTTTTAATAATAGTTAAATATTTACTAATGCATTATGAAAATCCAAAGATGTGCTATTTACCACTAAGACGTATTAGTGTAAACGGGACCTGAATGTGCATTTTTCGCGAGAGGGTTTGAGATGGGGGCGGGCCGGAGCATCGGCGATGACGGCTCACCATCGTGTTGTCTATTTGCCATCAGCGATGGATGATGGCATTGTCTATAGGCCCAACCCTAGAGTGAACATTAACGAGTGAATGTTTTGGTAATTAATGCAATAATCTACCCTGTTGATTCGTCTGTAATTTTTCGAAGGAAGGATCAGAAAAAAACTATTGATGTATGAGAATTTGTCAGAGCTTGACAGGAACTTTATCAGTACACAATTCATAGATCAGTTTCTTCCTCCATTTCACAAGCGTAAGTGTGATTAAAATGCTTCCCTCTTTGTTATCTCTAGCTTGCAAAATACGTATTTAATTGTGTTTTGTTACTTGAAATCACTCCATGTGGCTTGTGCTGTACCTGGTTACCTCTTTATATGCACACATAGTGTCTAATGCTACTTCGAAAACATGGCGCATGCCGCTTTGTTTTGGATTTAAATATGTTTGTGAGCATGCAATTCTCTGTCGTTTGCAATTGCTACCTTCAGCTGTTTCTATACACATGCGGCAGTCAAGTTTCAAAATAGTTCAGCTCTTGCCACTGTGTGGATTAATGCTGAATGTGTGTGACTGATATTACTTATAGTTAAGAATAGAGGAATATGCTTTTGTTTAACTGCATTGCTTTAATGCACTCCTGCATTGGGCTCACACGTATATTCTGCACCCTGACTACTTCAACAATGTTGATATGCTGTGGTGGGCGTTTCTATCTGTCTCGCACTGAATGCAGTTGATCAATCCCAACAGACTGGGTCATCAGACCAATCCGCGCAGATTAGTATTGCACTAAGGAGGGGTTTGGGAAAAAATGAATCGCTGAACAAATTATAATAGTCATTGGGATAACTAGGTAAAAATAAATGCATATTATAAGACAATGAAATTATTTTGACCTTGCATGCATAAATAGCCTGTTGTTGGAGACCCCTAAAAGCAAAATATGACCTTTAATAATATAATAGTGGTTTTTAAGCATATCTCATCATCTGAAAAATCTAAACTTTTGTTGAAACATCTAGTTATTCCACAAATATATGTGTATAACAAAAAAATAAAATAAATAAAAAACCTATTTACAACTATTCTGCTTCTTAGAACCGATTCACATGTTGATTACATTGAGCAATTTTACACATCTGTTCTCTTCCTGTCCAGGTTGGCATTTTTCAGATTCAGTCTGTCTCAATCATTCTAAATGTACTCATAAATCAACAAGTTTCCTTTCCATGGGATGTGCTTCCTTGTTGTACACAGTGTTTACTATTGAAGCAATTAACCCAATTATTCTACCTTGCTGTTTTAACAACAGTACATCCAGGTGACTGTCAAATAGCTGACACACACACACACACACACAAACACACACACACACACACAAACAATGGCAGCCAGTGTTGATGCTCAGAGCCCACGCTTAGCATTAGCGTTAATGAAACTGGCAGAGGGTTTGAAAAACAACTATCTTTACTTCCGCTGTGAGGTATTGCAGATGCACAGTAATTAACTTCATAGTTAGGAAATAGAGGGGGTCTGAAGCTTCCAACAACACACACATAAACCAAGCTTAGCTTACAAAACAAACATTTTCATCTATTGACAATGTTATTTGGAGGACACATGACAGTGGTAAAAAGAGTACTAAAAAATCATACTCAAGTAAAATTACCATTACTTGCCCAGAAATGTAGAGCAAGTAGAATAAACGTTCATTCACTTATTCATTTTCTTTTTTGGCTTAGTCCTTTTATTAATCCGGGGTCGCTACTGCGGAATGAACCACCAACTTATCTAGCACGTTTTTACGCAGCAGGGGCCCTTCCAGCTGCAACCCACCTCTGGGAAACATCCACACACACTCATTTACACACACACACACACACACACTATGGACAATTTAGCCTGCCCAGTTCACCTGTACTGCATGTCTTTGGCCTGTGGGGGAAACCGGAGCAACGAGAGGAAACCCATGCGAATGCAGCTAGAACATGCAAACTCCACACAGAAACGTCAACTGACCCAGCCGAGGCTTGAACCACTGATCCAGCAACCTTCTTGCTGTGAGGCAACAGCACTACCTACTGCACCACTGCGTTGGGCTAGAATAAAAGTATCTTTTATAAATATTACTCAAAGTATGAGTAAAAATTAGCGGTTTTAAAAGTACTCATGAGTACTGAGTATTACGCTGTGAAAAGCTAATGCGTTTACATAAAGTGTAAACGTAACATTCTGTAGTGCATTTAGTGATCTTACTATATTCATTAGTTCCTTCCAACCTTCCTTCCTTTGTTCGTTCTGTCCTTCTATAGTTGTTTGCTCGTTTTTTCATTCATTTGTTTCTTCCTTAATTCCTCCCTTCACTCGTTCACTCATTCATACATTTATTTGTTCATATTTTTGTTCGTTCATTCGTTCCTTACTTCCATACGTACTTTCCTACTTCTTTTTTTCCTTACTTCATTCCTTCCTTACTTACTTGGGGGCCGATCACACCGAACACGGTTTTTGCATTGAGAGGCACCTTTTTTTGAATGATTTACTAATGGCCGTGAGCATTTGCATCCTGCATGGCTTGCGTTTTTACCGCTTGCAGCGGTTTGCGTTTTTGCCAATTGTGCACTGTATGCTCGCAGTTAAAAGAAAAGTCAACCCTGAGTATTACATCTTTCTCATTCTCCAATCAAAAATCATTCAGTCGTGTCTTTTTCATTCTCCAATCAATTGAAAGCAGAGGCGGGGTTTCCATTGAGTTGACTCTAGTGTTTGCGCTTTCAAGAATAGGAAAGACTTGTGGTTTCTATTTTGAGAAGGACGGTTCTGTATAACATTACGAATCTTGAATATCACAATGTTACTAAATATTAAAATTATACCAATATCAACAGCAATACTCTTGCATAATATGCAGCAGATTCAGTCTTTGCCTGGCGACATGAAATGCGCAGAGCGCTTCTTTTTTGTCAAAAAGCATTGTGAATTTTCTGGAATGTAAAAGTTTCAATCAGTGACTTGTAATCTATAAAAAGTCTCTGGGTCATTTTGTGTAAAAACTTTGGACATGTTCTTGGATATGTTTAATGCTTCCAAAAGGATTGCTGCATTTATAAAGTGCCCATATCTTAAGGTAGTTCGGTATGATGCAATTTACTTTCTATGTGCGATTTGATTGGACAGGAATCCCAGGACGGATTTTTCTACTTTAGTCAATCACCACAGACAAGAAATTTAAAAAGTAGTGACCGCAGAAGGAAAGTAGTGGAGTAAAAGTACCGTTACAGCACTAAAAATGTACTCAAGGGAGAGTGTAAGTACACAGTTTTAGCAAATTACAATTTCTAAGAAAAAACTACTCAGTTACAGTAATTGGAGTTTTTGTAATTTTTGTTTATTTTCACACCACTGAGTATATGGTGTAAACTGCAACATAGGCTCATTCTGAAATTCTAGCCCTTTATACGTTTGTGGAGATCGTGACTTATGTTGTCCAGAGCAACATATGGCTGCATTTCATCTTTAAAACAAATGCTTAGAGGCGGTATGATGCCGTTCCTTTTCTCACTTACCAGCTGACCACTTAACTCCATATGGGCAGCTTTCCGCTGTTACCAGTTTGTTCGGTAGTTCGACACGTATGTCAGCAAGAGAGACGCAGAGCGGGTTAAAGTCCACACTTAAGGAGAATATTTTATCTCCATACTAATACTCTGCATTCAACTTGAAAAACTAAAATTTCAAAGTTTTCTTGGAAATGTGCATATTATTACCACTGGAATTTGGACTTTGACCTTGACAAAAAAGCACCATTAAAGAACTCCATATAACCCGTGTGGTGCATCATCCTATCAAACCTGAAATGATGCATCTTGGTGTGATACATTTGAATAAATACATACAAATGTGATATGAGAGCTACAGTACTGCAGAGAGAAAGCTCTTTAGTGAATAATGTATATTTGTCACAGAATGCTTTCCTGTCAGAAGAAAATGGGCAACCGCTTGTCACTGAGGGTTACTTTTTTCCTAAAGGTTCATAGTTTAGGGTGCATAAAATATTACTTAAATATATCCCTCTTTCATGTGCAAATATGGTGAAAGTTTATTTAACCTGTGATATTTATGCTGCAACACAGGGTCATTTTGACAACGTCCCCCTATGTACATTTCTGGAGATTGTGAATTATGTAGGCTGAAGTAGGCATGGCTGCATTTTGCCATTAAAACAAACCAACACAGGCTCATTCTAAAAACAGAGTCTAATACACAGGGCAGCTGCTGGTCAAAAGGTAGCCCTATGCAACATTTTACTGTGATGCCCCCACAGAGGAACACAAACATATGTATTTAAACATCAATTTTTTATTTATATACATAAATATACATTTAATCACTCAAAATTATACTTAAACATTCAAATATTTACATTAAAAACAACAGCAGCAATAAGAAATGTATAGTAATAGACAAAACAATAAACAATGATAACAGCAAAGAGTTATATAATATATAATTATATAATATAATATAATAACTATATAATAATAAATAACACATACAGTGAAATAATTGTGCAGTGCATGTGTATGCAGCTAGTGTGTGGCAAAACTCATAAAAAATTTCCTATCATAGTTTAAGCACAATGCATAGCCACAAAGCAAGAAACTGAACGTAAACATCAACAAATAAGGCAGATTTGGTGCAGTTGTGGTGAAGTTTAAACGTTAGCCTCACTAATTCACTTGAACAACCAAAAATATGTATTCCAGATTCATGGACATAAGTTACCTGAAAGTGATGCACGCGATTCATCTTGTATGTTTTTCTTCTTCTCGGCTCCAGAATGCTGTTGTCTTTTCCCAGGTATAGAGGTGCAACTTGCATCAATTATTATTATATGCTGCTAGCAGCTGCAGAGATAACTGGACCAGTCTGCGCCGCGTGTATGAGGCTATGCGAGTACAAGGAAAAAAAAAATTACACCACATGTTTGTTTTTATTTAAGAACATATTAGGTGACACGGTGGCAGAGTGGGTAGCACGTTCGCCTCACAGCAACAAGGTCGCTGGTTCGAGCCTCGGCAGGTAAAAATCAGACGAAGGCTTTTCTTTTTCTGGATTGCTTTTGAAAATTGTTGGTTGGGTTTAGAGAAGTGGGTGGATGGGTCAATCGATAAAATTGGGTGGGTTTAGGGAAGGAGGAGGGTGGGTCAGTCGCTTAGTCGGTCAGTCAGTCAACATCGGCCTCTGGTGGGTTTACATGAGAACAGCAGGCTTGAATGGCGCTCTAGAGAGAAATTTGACATATGAAAGAGCGTACACAGCAGCCTCTCGTGGATTTGTGAAAACAAAAACTGCACAAAATATGTACCTCCTAGGATGTATTTTTTTTGCAGCCTCCAGACACGTATTTAATGAGCCTGGGTTGAAACAAACACTACGAGACGACAAGACCTTATTTCTTTTCTTGCTTACCAGCTGACCTTTACCTCCGTATGGACGGCTTTTCAGCTGTTACCAGTTTGTCTAGTAGTTTGCCATATACGTTGGCGGACTTGAGATGCAGAATGAAGTTAACCAGGACTATGGGATTCGAGTACGGCAAAGAATGGTTTCAGAAATAAGGTAAGACATAAACAGAAGCCAAAAATAAAATAAACATGCAAATAACAGGGTGAGAATTTGGTAAAATCTGAAAACTTGAACAAAATCTTTAAAAAGCACATTTATTTTTCTGGATTGCTTTTTAAAACACTGTCTGTTGAGTTTAGGGTAGATGGTGTGTGGGGGGATAGGCACTTTTGAAAACACTATTGGTTGGGATTAGAGAAAGAGGAGGGTGGGTCAGTCGATTGGTCAGTCAGTCTTTTAGTCAGATAGGCGACAGCAGCCTCTGGTGGATTTACACGAGAACAGCAGCCACGAACGGCACTTCACATACACAGTGGCCTCTGGTGGATTCGCAAAAACAAAAACTACAAAAAACTTACCTCATGGGATGTGTTTGGCACTCTCCAGAAATGTATAAAGGGCTACGTTTTCAGATTGTGCCTGAATTGTTACCTTCACTACAATTACATTTTTTTTACACTTGTCACTAATGAAAAATACTAAAGATTCGTTTAAAGAAGAAAACGTCTACTGTAGTCTTGTCAGAAACAAACATACATCATTTAAAAAAAATATATATATAATATATATATATATATATATATATATATATATATATATATATATATATATATATATATATATATAAGAAATCCAATAATACTTATTAATAATGTGTTAATGCAGTTATA